>NC_088878.1:33767995-33882585 GCF_032884065.1 Artemia franciscana | reverse complement strand
AAATTATTTTTAAATTAAAAAAACAGGCTAAATTACACTCTGAAACTCCATGAAAGTAAGGAGTGGCATTAAAATTAAAACGAATATAAACGATAACATAGTAAGGTGGACTGCCACCTCTAAACACCAGACTATTCACTATGAAGTTTTTTAGTAATTTAGCTTCTCATTGTTCTTTTTAAACAACAAACGTATTTCGAAAGTAGTCAAACAGTTCGTGGTAACGAACTGTAGTAAGGAGTGACCCGGCTCAATAGTAACCAAAACTCTAAAAAATTGAATTTTGATATCAATAGCTACATCAAAAGAATCGCATTTTAATGCTGGTTTCAAATATATAAGTTTCATCAAGTTTAGTCGTACCCATAAAAAGTTACGAGCCTGAGAAAATTTGCCTTATTTAGGAAAATAGGGGGAAACACCCACTAAAAGTCGTAGGATCTTAACGAAAATGACACCATCAGATTCAGCGTATCAGAGAACCCTACTGTAGAAGTTTCAAGCTCCTATCTACAAAAATGTGGAATTTTGTATTTTTTGCCAGAAGACAAATCACGGGTGCGTGTTTATTTGTTTTTTTGTTTTTTTTTGTTTTTTTTTCCCAGGGGTCATCATATCGACCAATTGGTCCTAGAATGTCGCAAGAGGGCTCATTCTAACGGAAATGAAAAGTTCTAATGCCCTTTTTAAGAGACCAAAAAAATTGTAGGGCATCTAGGCCACCTCCCACGCTCATTTTTTTCTCAAAGTCAACGGATTAAAATTTTGAGATAGCCATTTTGTTCAGCATAGTCGAAAACCATGCTAAGTATGTCTTTGGGGATGTCTTACTCCCCCACAATTCCCTGGGGGGGGGGCTGCAAGTTACAAATTTGACCAGTGTTTACATATAGTAATGGTTATTGGGAAGTGTACAGACGTTTTCAGGGGGATTTTATTTTGTTCGGGAGTGGAGCTGAGGAGAGGGGGCTATGTTGGAGGATCTTTCCTTGGAGGAATCTGTCATGGGGGATGAAAAATTCAATGAAAAGGGCACAGGATTCTCTAGCATTACTATAAGAAAATATTGAAAAATAAATATGAAAACTTTTTTTTTAAATGAAAGGAAGAAGTAGCATTGAAACTTAAAACGAAGAGAGATTATTACGCATATGAGGTGTTCTAAAAATACTTTAGCATAAAGAGCAAGGTATTTAGGAGAAGATAAATACCTTGCTCTTTATGCTAAAGTAATTTTAGTAATTTCAACTATTTATTCTACGGCCTTTCTGATTCAGGGGTCATTCCTAAAGAATTGGAAGAAAAGTTAAGAATTAGTGTAAAGAGCGAGGTATTAACGAGGGTACAAACCCCCTCGTATACATAATAAAAATATAAGGTTATGAAAGTTTGTTACGTAAGTTAATTCTTAAGTTACGTATATTTTTTACTAATAAAAACGTTCGTTAAAAATTAAAAGTTCTAGTAGCCTTTTTAAGTTTAAGCCTTTTTAAGAAAACAACGAAAAATAAACATGAAAACGTTTTTTCAAATGAAAGGAAGAAGTAGCATTGAAACTTAAAACGAGCAGAGATTATTACGCATATGAGGGGTTCTAAAAATACTTTATCATAAAGAACGAGCTATTTAGGAGGAGATAAATTCCTTGCTCTTTATGCTAAAGTATTTTTAGTAATTTCAACTATTTATTCTACGGCCTTTCTGATTCAGGGGTCATTCTTAAAGAATTGGGACAAAACTTACGATTTAGTGTAAAGAAGGGGGTATTAACGAGGGTACAAACCCCCTCATATACATAATAAAAATTAAAGAATATAAAAGTTTGTTACGTAAGTTAATTCTAAAGTTAGGTATATTTTTTGCTAATAAAAAAATTCGTTAAAATTAAAATTAATAGTTGCCTTTTTATGTAACCGAAAAATTGCATGGCAACTAGGCCTCCTTCCCCGTCCCATATTTCTCAAAATCGTATGATCAAAACTAAGAGAAAGCCATTTAGCCAAAAAAGAAATTAATATGCAAATTTCATTTGAATAGTTTACGTGTGGAGAGTCAAAATCAAACATGCATTAATTCAAAAACGTTCAGAAATTACATAAAAAAACTAGTTTTTTAACTGAAAGTAAGGAGCGATATTAAAACTTAAAACGAACAGAAATTACTCCGTATATGAAATGGATTTTCTCCTCCGCAATCCCTCGCTCTTTACGCTAAAGTTTGACTCTTTGCCACAATTCTGCTTTTTAAATCAATTAAAAGCTTTAGCGTAAAGAGCGAGGGATTGCGGAGGGGACAATCCATTTCATATACGGAGTAATTTCTGTTCGTTTTAAGTTTTAATGTCGCTCCTTACTTACAGTTAAAAAAACTAGTTTTTTTTATGTAATTCTTATAGAATCGGGACTAAATTCAAGCAGAAGCGCAAAAAAGGAGTGTTGAAGCGGCGAGGGGGGGGGGAGGCAACCCCAGTAATATATTAATATATTTTTTTCATTTTAATGTTGCTCCTTAAGCGTACTTTCAGATAAAAAAAAAAGAATTTATTATTTTATTTCAAATGTTTTGTTTAATGCCAGGAAATCCGGCTCCATCTTCACGGGAATTCCCTCCTATCCCCGGAAATATCTTCTAGACATTTCAGGCCCGTCAAAAATTTATCCCTGACAATTACCCTTAACAACTCCACGCGTAAGATTGGGTCAACAATGAGAAAGTTAAACACATAAAAAATTGTTTAGGAATTCTGGCAAATCACCCAAGTGTACAATTTCCCTCAAAATTTTATCCCTGGAAAACTCCTTCCCCATGGAACGTTCTCCCTGCGGAAAATACGTGCATTATTCTTCGGAATGGCCAAATATATCTTGTGGGTTTTCAACATAGCATGGTTCGTCAAATCATTATTTCCCTTACGGTAGCTCAGTTCAGCATTACATCATTAGCAAATTACCGATTCACACTTGGTTTAATTATGAGCCAGTCTTTAAATATGTCTCCAGTTTCCCGGGATTGTAAGTACTTCTGAAAATATTTGTCACTTTCACCAAAATTTTTCTTTTTCGAACTGCTAGACACGAGAGAGCCGTTTGCAAACAAGCAGTCGCTATCACGTACAAAGAAATTTATAGTTCATCATAACTGCCCTTCATGGAAATAATTTAAGGCTGAGATTTGTATCTTTTTATATAAGGCTAAAGCTTAGCCTTTGTTTGAAACTGAAAGATCAGACAGTTCACGGTAACGAACTGTAGTAAGGAACGATCAGGCTCAATAGTAACCAAAACTCTAAAAAACAGAATTTTGATACCAGTAGACTATATACAACATAAGAATTGGATTTTTATTTTGATTTTAAATATGTAAGTTTCATCAAAAGTTCCCATCAAAAGTTAAGAGCCTGAAAAAATGTGTCATATTTTCGAAAAAAGAGGGAAACCCCCCTAAAGTCACACAATCTTAGTGAAAATCACACCATCAAATTCAGCGTATCAGAGAACCATACTGTAGAGGTTTCAAGCTCCTATCTCCAACTATTTAAATAATAAAAAATAAATTACTGCAAGTAAGGAGCGACATTAAAACATAAAATGAACAGAAATTATTCCGTATATGAAAGGGGTTGTCTCCTCCTCAACGCCTCACTCTCTACGCTAAAGTTTGACTTTGCGTCACAAGTCTGCTTTTTAAAGAAATAAAGAACTTTAGCGTAAAGAGCGATGCGTTGAGGAGGAGACAACCCCTTGCATATACGGAATAATTTCTGTTCGTTTTAATTTTTAATTTCGCTCCTTACTTGCAATTAAAAAATATATTTTTTGATTTAATTTCCGAACGCTTTTTAATTAATGCATGTTTTGATTTTGACTGACCACACATGAATAATTAAAACGAAATTTGCACTCTAATTTTTTTTTTTGGCTAAATGACTTTCATATATTTTAGTTCGGACGATTTTGATAAAAAAAAAAGGGTCGTTGGAGCCTAGTTGCCCTCCAATTTTTGGTAACTTAAAAAGGTAACTAACTTTTTAGTTTTTTTACGAACGTTTTTATTAGTAATAAATGTACATAAATTACAAATTAATTTACGTAACAAATTTGTATATTTGTGTGTTTTTATTACATATATGAGCGGGCTTGCCCCCCGTCTGTACCTTGCTCTTTACACTAAAGCTTTTGTCCCAATAAAAATTTTGTCCCAATTCTTTAAGAATGACAAAGGCCTTAGAATAAATAGTTGAAATTACGAAAAGTACTTCAGCGTAAAGAGCTAGGTATTTAGGAGGGGATGGAGCCCTTATATTCGTAACAATTTCTAATCTTTTTAAGTTTTAATGCTGCTCCTTACTTTCAGTTGAAAAACTTTTTCATATTTATTTTTTATTGTTTTTGTTTAAATAATACTAGAAAAACCTGAGCCCCCTTCATGGAATTTCTCTACCACCTTGACACATTCCTCCGAGTAAAGATCCTTCCACATAGCTTCATCCCCTAACCCCCCCCCCCCAACAACAAAAAATCCCCCTGAAAACGTCTGTACACTTCCCAATAACTATTACTATATGTAAACCCTGGTCAAAGTTTGTAACTTGTAGCCCCTCCCTGGGAACTCTGGGGGAGTAAGTCGTCACCAAAGACATCTTATTATGTTTTTCGACTATGCTTAACAAAATGGCTAACTCAAAATTTTGATCCATTGACTTTTGGGGAAAAATGAGCGTGGCAGGGGGCCTAGCTGACCTCCGATTTTTTTGGTCACTCAGAAAGGGCACTAAAACTTTTCATTTCCATTAGAATGAGCCCTCTCACGACATTCTAGGACCACTGTCACCCCTACCGTCGATGCGATCACCCATGGGAAAAAGAAGAAAAAACAAACAAACAAATAAACACGCACCCTTGATCGAACTTTTGGCAAAAGATATGAAGTTCCACATTTTTGTAGATAGGAGCTTGAAATCTCCAAAGTGGGGTTTTCTATTACGCCGAATGCGATGGTATGATTTTCTTCAAGATTCTATGACTTTTAGGGGTCTCTCCTAAAAGTCATCTATTTTCCAAAATAAGGCAAATTTTTTCAGGCTCGTATCTTTTCATGGATAAGGCTAAATTTGATTCTTCTAATGTATCTATTAGCATTGAAATTCAGTTTTTTAGACTTTCGTTTACTATTGAGCCGTCGCTCTTTACTACAGATCACTACAACGAACTGTTTGAAAATATAGAATTTTGTATTTTTGACAGAGGAAAGATTACGGATGCATGTTTATTTCAATTTTTTCCCAGGGATGTCCTAGAATATCGTAAGAGGGCTAATTCTAACTGAAATTAAGAGTTTTAGTGCCTTTTTAAGTGAACAAAAAATTGGAGGGTAACTAGGCCCCATCACACGCTCATTTTTACCATTTTGCCATTATGTTCAGCGGAGTCAAAATATCTAATAACTATCTCTTTGAGGACCACTTAATCCCCGGGAGTCCCCAGCAGAAAGGCTGCAAGTTATGAGTTTTGTCAATGTTTACATATCGTGTTGGTTATTGGGAAGCACACTTGCGTTTTCAGGGGAGATTTCTCGGGTGGTGGTGGGGGAGACCGGGAATAGGGAGTTACGTGAGAGGATCTTTCCACAGAGGAATTTACCATGGGTGAAGTAAATTTCCATGAAGAGCGCGCTGGATTTTCCAGTATTATTTAAAAAAAGGAGAAATTAAACAAATAAGTTCTTTAACTGAAAGTAAAGAGCAACATTCAATCTTAAAACAAACAAAATTACTGCACATATTAGGGTGTTTTTCTCCTCCTCAATACCTTGATCTTTACGCTAAAGCATTATTATTATTTTCAAAAGAGCTATTTATTTTAATTAAACGATGTTTGTTATCCAGGGGCCATTCCTCTGGAATTGGAACAAAATTCAAACTTTAGTGTAAAGAGCGAGGTATTTACGTGGGGCTGATCCCCCTCATATACGCAATAAAAATATATCAGCATAGAAGTTCGCTACGTAAGTTAATTTGTATGTTACATATATTTATTACTAATAAAAAGGTTCGTTAATAAAATTAAAAGGTCTAGTGGTCTTTTCAAGAAACAAAAAATTCGGAAGGCCACTATGCCCCCTTCCCCATCCCTTTTTTTTCAAAATTGTTATTTTGAAATTAGACAAAATTTAGACAAAAAGTTAAATTAATATGTAAATTTTGTTTTAATCATTCATCTACGGCTAGCCAAAATCAAACCCTTTATTAACTAAAAAGCGATCAGAAATTAAAAAAAAAACTTTTTTTTAACTTTAAGTAAGGAGCGACATTAGAACTTAAAACGAACAGAAATTATTTCGTATATGAATGGGACTATCCTTCCTCAATGCCCCGTTCTTACGCTAAATTTTGACTTTCTCAAAACTCTACTTTTTTAAACAATAAGAAAAAACTTTAGCGTAGAGAGCGGGGCGTTGAGGAGGGGACAGCCCCTTTCATATACAGAATCATTTCTTTCGTTTTAAGTTTTAAGGACACTCCTTACTTTCGGTTAAAAAAAAACTTGTTGTTTAATTTAATTACTACAGGAAACAAAATCATCCGCAAGAAAATTTTCCATTACAGTGAACATAACCAGTGACTTTCAGCTAGAAATTAAAACAGAAAACAAACACTTAACTGAGAAAATATTATAGCTCTTTTATAGTGAAGACATGACAACTGTCAATGCCAGTAGCAATTTTTATCAAATCATTATTCTCAGTAATTCATTAAAAATATTCAAAAACAAAAATTTTGTTTTTGGATTCTAGATAGGTAAGTTAAATAGCGTAGACAAAATTCAACCTATAGGCAAGGTGTAAAATTAAAGTTTAAACCAAACAGGTGATAAATTAGAGAAGTAAATTTAAACTTAGGCTAAATTAAAAATGAAATTTTGACGACAATTGACACATTATTGGTTTTTCCTGTTCATTCTAATTACCCCTCCCCCTCCCTTGAAAATCCCCCACGAAAAAAAAAACGGAAAAAAAAACTCCGAAATTTTTTTTCAAGTATCAAACAGTTCGTGGTAACGAACTGTAGTAAGGAGCGATCCGGCTCAATAGTAACCAAAACTCTAAAAAATTGAATTTTGATATCAATAGCTACATCAAAAGAATCGCATTTTAATGCTGATTTTAAAAGTTTTATCAAGTTTAGTCTTACCCATCAAAAGTTACGAGCCTGAGAAAATTTGCCTTATTTAGGAAAATTGGGGGAAACACCCCCTAAAAGTCGTAGGATCTTAACGAAAATGACACCATCAGATTCAGCGTCTCAGAGAACCCTACTGTAGAAGTTTCAAGCTCCTATTTACAAAAATGTGGAATTTTGTATTTTTTGCCAGAAGACAAATCACGGGTGCGTGTTTATTTTTATTTATTTTTTTTTTTTCCAGGGGTCATTGTATCGACCAAGTGGTCCTAGAATGTCGCAAGAGGGCTCATTCTAACGGAAATGAAAAGTTCTAGTGCCCTTTTTAAGTGACCAAAAAAACTGGAGGGCATCTAGGCCCCCTCCCACGCTCATTTTTTTCCTAAGGTCAACGGATCAAAATTTTTAGATAGCCATTTTGTTCAACATAGTCAAAAACCATAAAAACTATGTCTTTGGGATGACTTACTCCCCCACTGTCCCTGGGGGAGGGGTTACAAGTTACAAAATTTGACCAGTGCTTACATATAGTAATGGTTATTGGGAAGTGTGTAGGCGTTTTCAGTAGGATTTTTTGGTCGGGGGAGGGGTTGAGAATAAGGGGATAGGCTGGGGGAGCTTTCCAAGGAGGAATTTGTCATGGTAGAAGAAAATTTCCATGAAGGGAGCGCAGGATTTACTAGCATTATTAAAAAAAACAATGAAAAAAGAAATATGAAAAAGTGTTTTCAGCTGGAAGTAAAGAGCAGCATTAAAACTTAAAACGAACGGAAATTATTACCCATATGGGGAGCTCACCTCCTCCTAATACCCCGATCTTTACGCTAAAGTATTTTTAGTAATTTCAACTATTTATTTTACGGCTTTGGTGATTCAGGAGTCATTCTTAATGAATTGGGACAAAATCTAAGCTTTAGTGTAAAGAGCGAGGTACTGACGAGGGGGCGAACCCCCTCATATATTTAATAAAAACATGAGAATACAAAACTTCTTTACGTAAGCTAATTTATAAGTTACGTATATCTTTTACTAAAAAAAAGATTCGTAAAAAATTAAAAGTTCTAGTTGCCTTTATCTTAATTAACCAAAAAATCGGAGGGCAACTAGGCTTCCTCCCCCGCTCTTTTTTCTCAAAATCATTCAATCAAAATTATGAGAAAGTCATTTAGCAAAAAAAAAAAATAATAAATATGCAAATTTCGTTTTAATTATTCCTCTGCGGAGAGCCAAAATCAAAACATGCATTGATGGAAAAACGTTCTGAAATTAAATTAAAAAAAAACAAGTTTTTTTTTAACTGAAAGTAAGGAGCAAAATTAAAACTTAAAACGAACAGAAATTACTTCGTATATGAAAGGGGCTGCTTCCTCACCAACATCCCGCTCTTTACGCTAAAGTTTGACTCTTTCTCTCAACTCTTCTTTTTAAAACAGTAAAAAACTTTTAGGGTTTCGGTAAGCCCCCATGAATAAAATAGAATCCACCATGTTGTCATAAATCATAAAGATAAAGGGGTGGTTGCAGATGAACCCTTCACGCTCAAGGGGGTGGGAGGAATAAAAAGCAAAGAGTGCAGTTGCTGCTGCTGCTTCAGATCCTTCTTCGCTGAGCTCTACAACTGCTTTATGTTTCAGCTCTTTAAAATATAGACCTGGGCTTGAAGAGAAATCCGTCATGTTAGCCAGGATAGGATCGAAAATGCTTTCAAGTCCCATATTTTTCAGCATCTTACTCAATTCCATTGAGGCTTCAATTTTGAATTTTGGTATTCCTACTTCAATGTCGACTTTCCACATGCTTCTCAATGCCTCTTTCAAAATGCTGCCATTTAGTTTTGACAAAACTTCATCAAGAGCGTTTTCCACAAATGGCGGAAGAAGAATAAACATGCTTATGTCCTCACCAACATATGGAAGTTCAAGGATATAAGACATCAGCTCCTCACTAACCCCGTGTCTGAATTGTCCTTTTTGATACATCATTTGAACAAAGGTTTGCTCACTGGGTGAAATGTGGAAAATTGTAGACTTTGTTCTCTCAGGCTTGAACTGAGATTGCCAATCTCCTTTGAAGTAGGCTGCGTTAGCCAAAACCATTCGAGTTTCAGAAGTAATCGAATCTTCCTCCAAGAAATTCTCTATTTTTCCCTTGGTCTTATCATTCACCCATCCATTAATCATGTTAAGTGACTCAGATCTCTTTTTTAAGAAATCCATTTCTTCAACTTCTTCTGAAAGAACTTTAGTGATACAATTTGACAATGGCTCGGTAGAATCGAAGAACACCTTATTAGCCAGCTCAAGGTCATAGCTTTTTGAGGTCAGGTTAGCTGCACTGGAGAGACGATGTAGCATCTGTGTAGCTTTGTAAGATCGAATTGCAGTGGCCTTGTCCGTCTCTCCTAGTCTTAGGACTTCTCCTAAATTCTTCTGAGTTTCTCCGGCAGATCCAAAATAAGCTAGGAGCAGGGCCGAGTGGACGCTAAATGGCGAGAAGAATACATTTTGCGGTTTTTTGCTTTTGATGCCACCGTTGTCCGCATAGACTTTCTTGAAAAGGTCGATGCTGAAATCAACTTCTCCAGCATAAAATTCAGCAGCAGATGTTACCTCTCTCGTGTTGATTATTTGCTTCGCTCCAAAACATTCAGGCTCAGGGGGTTCTGTTTCATTTGTAGATATGGCCACCACCCATGCCGCCACCAATAATGTCGCAAACGCTAACAATATTCGCAAGGTTCCCTTTCGCTTGTATGAATAAAACTTTTGTGATTTTGAAGTGAACTTAAAAAAATTTTCAACTTTTTCCATATCTTAAAAAGACACTGCTTATACTTATAAGAAAAGAAATTCGGTAATGATGTTTTTTTTTACAATGATTTCTACTAAGCTTCAAACTTTCGATTTTCTTTCTTGAAGTTTTTGAACAGTTATAATCCCTTGTTAAAATTTATACAAAATATTTTTGCCATTACCACATTTTGGATCTTTAAGCAATTTAATATAAACTTCTCCATACATGAAAAATTCCTCCATACATCAAGTGTGACAACGTCATTGCAATGCTGATGTATATGCTGGTGATGCAGTTAGCGTTAAAAAGATGTAAAAAACAGAAAAATTAAATCGAAAAAAAAGGAAAAAACTGATATCTCGGGGATAGGTGAGCATGGACTCGAAATTTCCCTCGCCCCCTATAGCCATCATACTTGGAGTATGCATAGTTGTTGAAATGAATTGCTGATTATAGTAATAGCACGAATATTTGTCATACCTGCTTAAAGTGATATTTTTTGCTTTTTTTAAGACGATAATATACGGTATTCTATATATTCTGGAGATCCCGACAGTTACTTTACGATCAATGCAGAAACAGGTACTATCAGAACCAACGCTCCATTGGACCATGAAATTCACCGCTATGTTCTCTTGAATGTTGCTGCCACTTTTGGAGAACCTCCTTCTTTCGGGCACACTCAGGTAAGTCCATTTCCTGGTTAAGAATATTTAAGGGGTTTGACGGCCCTAAAAGAGAAGCATTCCTTACTTTAGCACTTTATAACATTTATTGATTTTCTGTGACTTTAACGTTTCCTCTTCCTGCGTCCAAAACGTTTAACCCATTTCCTTACTATTGTGTTGAATTGTTTTAGATGCATATTAAGACGATTGTTTTTTCTAAAAGAGAGTAAACGCTTACCATAATTCACTTCTGTAGATTAGAAACGTTATTTTTGTTTTGAATCTATGTTATAACTGCTAATTTTCAGTTAATATGTCCCTAAATTCACGTTCTTAAATCCGCGTTCTTTTTTCCTAAATCTGTGTTCTTTGTTCCTAAATCTGCGTTCTTTGTTCCTAAATCCGCGTTCTTTGTTCCTAAATTTGCAGCGCTAGGTATGATTAAATTTCTTTTTTTTTCGGTAGTTTTTTATCGGGGTTTCTAGATGATTGTTGAATCTTCTTTTGAAAGAGTCAATAGAGACACTTTTTGTGGTAACTTCCTCAGGAAGATCATCCTTGACCGAGGTGCAACTTCGGATGAAGCTGCTCTTCAAGTACTTTGTTCTCGGCTTACCAGCCTCAAGATAATTGGACCGAGCTGTGTGCTTTCGTTTTGGTTGGACAATTAGGGGCACAAGACGAGAAAGCCCTAGAGAAGGAGGTGAATTTAGGTAATTGTAGAAAACAGTCATCGACGCTACATCAAACCTCTCATTAACAGACTGGAGAGGCTCATGGGGATATTTGGACCGAGCTGTGAGCTTTCGTGTCTGTCTTGTTGGTTGGACAGTTAGGGGCACAAGACGAGAAAGATCTAGAGAAGGAGGTGAATTTAGGTGATTGTAGAAAACAGTCATCGACGCTACATCAAACCTCTCATTAACAGACTGGAGAGGCTCATGGGGATATTTGGACCGAGCTGTGTGCTTTCGTGTCTGTCTTGTTGGTTGGACAGTTAGGGGCACAAGACGAGAAAGATCTAGAGAAGGAGGTGAATTTAGGTGATTGTAGAAAACAGTCATCGTAGCTACATCAAACCTCTCACTAACAGACTGGAGAGGCTCATGGGGAACAACTAAACCTGCCCTATTAGCCCTATTTTGGGTCTTTTGGAGTGGTGTCAACAACGTTTTCGGAGCACCAGCATACAGCAGCCATCTTTCCAAGCTTCTGGAATTTACCCTCAGCTAATAAGTTCAAGTAGATAAAGAAATTTCACAAGGCCATCTGTCTAAAAGATGATTAACTTTAAATTACCTTTTATGAATATGCACTCCCCAACCCTTTTTAATTATTTTTTTTATTTCAGAGCTTTTTTTTGTCATAACCATTGTTTGTGTAAAAATTTGGTTAAAGGGTTTTCAAGCAAACGCTAGTAATAACTATAGAATGTCAATTATATAGAGATATGTCAATTATATAAACTTTGGTAGAAACCTGACCACAAATAGTCAAGGAATGGCTCCCAAGCAATTGCAAAAACAAATTCTTCTGTGACTTTATTTTATCATCCATTGATAAATTTTAAACTTACGAAGTAAGGCCAAAAAACTGAAAACAACAGAGGAAATTTTAGACGAATACTCTGATAATTACTTTTCGATGTCAGTCGTTACAAACAATACAGTATTACGAATTTGAATACCATTGGCCTCAATACACAAACCCAGGGGAGTGTCTTGCCTTCTGAAAAATCTCGGTGTAGAATAATTAACAAGTCAAACTAAGAAATTATTTTTCTGATTAATGTTTCAACAAATGTTGAATTGCGGATGGAAGTGAGAAGAAAAATTACAAGACTTTTTTTGTGCTTTTTTGCTCCAGGTTTCCAATTTGTAAATGTCTGGATCCTAAAACTTGGCACAAAAAGTTAACTTTTGAACCTCATCTGAAATGCGGCGGCACTCGATTCTCACTGTCTCATAATGTGGGGTCCTTTTTTCCTCCGCATATGTTAACTGTTTTTATTATTATTTTTTTTAATGCCTAATTCATCGGTTCATGAGCTAAAGTAACCTACTATATTTCTTGGTTACTCTTCATTTTGTCTCTTTTCCAGTTTGTCAAAATTCTTCTCGGCTTTTTGTTGTTTTCGAATTTTTTTCTCACATTATGTGAATTTAAATTGATTTTTTATTGGCCATCCTTTAAAACTTATAAAAACAAAACAGCAATCAGTTTTTTTTTGTTCAGCTATTCTGTTATTATTACTCATAAAATCCGAAATAAAGGGAGAGTGTAAGAGAAAGGGACACAGTAAAACCTTCTACATCAGTTGTTTTTTTATTCACCCCCTCGAGATTCGTCAGTATACACTGATCCCATTTTAAACCCATGTTTTGTACTTTTTACCTATTATACTGAACTATCTTTATAAGTTTCTAACTATTATTATTCCAGGTCAATGATGCATTCTGCCAATGCGTCTCTTTTGTTTCAGCTCGTGCAACCGTAAATTGAATCAACTGTGACGAAACAAGAACCGGAAAAATAAGAGTGATGGATGACCCAAAAAGTGAAGTTAGATAAGTCCTAATGAAAAATAACAAAACAAGATGATAAAATAATACTTTAGAAACAAAATCATGGAAACCAAACCTACCCTCTCCGTAATTTGCAAATATATAGCCCAAATTATACAAAGGACTGAGAAGGTCCTTTGTATAATTTTCATCAAAATGATTGGCCGTCTCGGGTCTTCTTAATTCATTCTGTCTAACCCCAGTACATTGCATCACCCATCGCTTCTTCTTGTAGCAACGAAAACGGTTTTCTGGGATGTACCGTAAGCGTAATTCCTGAATGTTTCTAATAACCGACATGTAGCCTACCCTTTTTTATATTTTTGTTAAAAATGCCTTTTTTTGAGTTTTCATAAAAAAAATACCTCCCTTTAGACTTCGAGAAATAAATTTTACCCCCCCCCCCCCTACATTTTTGGGAATTAACGCCACGGCAAGTTGTGAATTTTAATCAGGTATATTTTATTCTTGTATTTGGGTGCTTATCATATTTCTCTGTACTAATGACTTGCTGATTCATCTCATTGCTCTATCAGCTATAATCGGCATTTATTATCTGTCTATAAGCCGTATTTAAAGTACCACATTTCTCTGAACATTACATAACTCTACTTGTTTTGTCATAGTAAAATGTACGTTGTTCAAATGAAAGGAAACGTAAATTCTTTCACTGAAGTCTTTCAAATGGTTTTGTCAAACCTGCTTCAGATCTGGTGCTTGCTTTTATTAGGATCAAGCTGCTGACTAGAAAAAAAAAAGATTCGATTAAACAAATAAATACTAATGATCAAAGTGTTTATTCGTGTCCACAACCTTTAAATCCACAATAATGTTGGTGTCACTTTAATTGCATGAATGGGAGAGGGAGTGGGGGGCAATGGTAACCTTTCTTTGGCCTAGGACATTTTATCCCCGTTTTGCGTTTTAATCTCAATTTTACTTATTTAATTTCAGAATTGTTAATATGATATTTTTTTTCGTTTCTCACATTAATAAGAGGACTATCCTTCGATAAATAAGTCATTTTTGCTTTATTGGAAACTCAAAACCTTACAAGGAGCGACTTCAAAACTTAAAACGAACAGAAATTATTCCGTATATGAAAGGGGCTGTCCCTCCTCAACGTACCGCTCTTTACGCTGAATTTTTTTTTTTCGTTTTAAAATGTAGAGTTGTAAGAAATAGTCAAACTTTAGCGTAGAGTGGTGAGTTGAGGAGGAGACAGCCTATTTCATATACGGAATAATTTCTGTTTGTTTTAAGTCTAAATGTCGCTGAATACTTTCAGTAAAAAAAAACAACTTTTTTTTAACTTCTGAACGTTTTTGAATTAATGTAGATTTTGATTTTGGCTCACCGTAAATGAATAATTCAAACGAAATTTGCATATTAATTTACTTTTTGTGGCTAAATCAATTGGTATCAATTGGACGATTTTGAGAAAAAAGGGACGGGAGAGGAGGCATGGTTGCCCTCCAATGTTTTGTTACTTAAAAAAGCCACTAGAACTTTTGATTTTATTTACGAACGTTTTTATTAGCAATAAATATACATAACTTACAAATTAACAATTCTTTAAGAATGACCCCTGAATCACAAACGCGGTTTTATTGGAATAAATAGCTCTTTTGAAATTAGAGAATTATTGAAATTATTGAGGAGGGAACGAACCCCCTCATATACGTAATAATTAAGTCTTGTGGGTTTTCAACACAGCATGGTTCGTCAAATCATTATTTCCCTTACGGTAGCTCAGTTCAGCATTACATCATTAGCAAATTACCGATTCACACTTGGTTTAATTATGAGCCAGTCTTTGAATATGTCTTCAGTTTCCCGGGATTGTAAGTACTTCTGAAAATATTTGTCACTTTCACCAAAATTTTTCTTTTTCGAACTGCTAGACACGAGAGAGCCGTTTGCAAACAAGCAGTCGCTATCACCGTACAAAGAAATTTCTAGTTCATCATAACTGCCCTTCATGGAAATAATTTAAGGCTGAGATTTGTATCTTTTTATATAAGGCCAAAGCTTAGCCTTTGTTTGAAACTGAAAGATCAGACAGTTGACGGTAACGAACTGTAGTAAGGAGCGACCAGGCTCAATAGTAACCAAAACTCTAAAAAACGGAATTTTGATACCAGTAGGCTATATACATCATAAGAATTGGATTTTTATTTTGATTTTAAATATATAAGTTTCATCAAAAGTTCCCATCAAAAGTTAAGAGCCTGAAAAAATGTGTCATATTTTCGAAAAAAGAGGGAACCCCCCCTAAAGTCATATAATCTTAGTGAAAATCACACCATCAAATTCAGCGTATCAGAGAACCCTACTGTAGAGGTTTCAAGCTCCTATCTCCAACTATTTAAAAAATAAAAAATAAAAAATAAATTACTGCAAGTAAGGAGCGACATTAAAACATAAAATGAACAGAAATTATTCCGTATATGAAACGGGTTGTCTCCTCCTCAACGCCTCACTCTCTACGCTAAAGTTTGACTTTGCGTCACAAGTCTGCTTTTTAAAGAAATAAAGAACTTTAGCGCAAAGAGCGATGCGTTTAGGAGGAGACAACCCCTTGCATATACGGAATAATTTCTGTTCGTTTTAATTTTTAATTTCGCTCCTTACTTGCAATTAAAAAATATATTATATTTTTTTATTTGATTTCTGAACGCTTTTTAATTAATGCATGTTTTGATTTTGACTGACCACACATGAATAATTAAAACGAAATTTGCACCTTAATTTTTTTTTTGGCTAAATGACTTTCATATATTTTAGTTCGGACGATTTTGATAAAAAAAAGGGTCGTTGGAGCCTAGTTGCCCTCCAATTTTTGGTACCTTAAAAAGGTAACTAACTTTTTAGTTTTTTTACGAACGTTTTTATTAGTAATAAATATACATAAATTACAAATTAATTTACGTAACAAATTTGTATATTTGTGTGTTTTTATTACATATATGAGCGGGCTTGCCCCCCGTCTGTACCTTGCTCTTTACACTAAAGCTTAAATTTTGTCCCAATTCTTTAAGAATGACAAAGGCCGTAGAATAAATAGTTGAAATTACGAAAAGTACTTCAGCGTAAAGAGCTAGGTATTTAGGAGGGGATGAAGCCCTTATATTCGTAACAATTTCTAATCTTTTTAAGTTTTAATGCTGCTCCTTACTTTCAGTTGAAAAACTTTTTCATATTTATTTTTTATTGTTTTTGTTTAAATAATACTAGAAAATCCTGAGCCCCCTTCATGGAATTTCTCTACCACCTTGACACATTCCTCCGAGTAAAGATCCTTCCACATAGCTTCCTCCCCTCAACCCCCCCCCCCCCCAACAACAAAAAATCCCCCTGAAAACGTCTGTACACTTCCCAGTAACCATTACTGTATGTAAACACTGGTGAAAGTTTGTAACTTGTAGCCCCTCCCTGGGAACTCTGGGGGAGTAAGTCGTCACCAAAGACATCTTATTATGTTTTTCGACTATGCTTAACAAAACGGCTAACTCAAAATTTTGATCCATTGACTTTTGGGGAAAAATGAGCGTGGCAGGGGGCCTAGCTGACCTCCGATTTTTTGGTCACTCAGAAAGGGCACTAAAACTTTTCATTTCCATTAGAATGAGCCCTCTCACGACATTCTAGGACCACTGTCACCCCTACCGTCGATGCGATCACCCATGGGAAATGAAGAAAAAACAAACAAACAAATAAATACGGACCCTTGATCGAACTTTTGGCAAAAGATATGAAGTTCCACATTTTTGTAGATAGGAGCTTGAAATCTCTACAGTGGGGTTTTCTGTTACGCCGAATGCGATGGTGTGATTTTCTTCAAGATTCTATGACTTTTAGGGGTCTCTCCTAAAAGTCATCTATTTTCCAAAATAAGGCAAATTTTCTCAGGCTCGTATCTTTTCATGGTTAAGGCTAAATTTGATTCTTTTAATGTATCTATTAGCATTGAAATTCAGTTTTTTAGACTTTCGTTTACTATTGAGCCATCGCTCTTTACTGCAGATCACTACAACGAACTGTTTGAAAATATAGAATTTTGTATTTTTGACAGAGGAAAGATTACGGATGCATGTTATTTTAATTTTTTTCCCAGGGATGATCGTATCGACCCAGTGGTCCTAGAATATCGTAAGAAGGCTAATTCTAACTGAAATTAAGAGTTTTAGTGCCTTTTTAAGTGAACAAAAAATTGGAGGGTAACTAGGCCCCATCACACACTCATTTTTACCATTTTGCCATTATGTTCAGCATAGTCAAAATGTCTAATAACTATCTCTTTGAGGACCACTTAATCCCCGGGAGTCCCCAGCAGAAAGGCTGCAAGTTATGAGCTTTGTCAATGTTTACATATCGTGTTGGTTATTGGGAAGCACACTTGCGTTTTCAGGGGAGATTTTTCGGGTGGTGGTGGGGGAGACCGGGAATAGGGAGTTACGTGAGAGGATCTTTGCACAGAGGAATTTACCATGGGTGAAGTAAATTTCCAAGAAGAGCGCGCTGGATTTTCCAGTATTATTTAAAAAAAGGAGAAATTAAACAAATAATTAGAACAAGAAACAAATTAGAAACAAAAAATTTGGATGGCCATTATGCCCCCTTCCCCACCCCCTTTTTCTCAAAATTGTTATTTTGAAATTAGACAAAATTTAGACAAAAAGTTAAATTAATATGTAAATTTTGTTTTAACTATTCATGTACGGCTAGCCAAAATCAAAACCTGTATTAATTAAAAAACGATCAGAAATTAAATAAAAAAACTTTTTTTTAACTTTAAATAAGGAGCGACATTAGAACTTAAAACGAACAGAAATTATTTCGTATATGAATGGGACTATCCTTCCTCAATGCCCCGCTCTTACGCTAAATTTTGACTTTCTCACAACTCTACTTTTTTAAACAATAAAAAAAACTTTAGCGTAAAGAGCGGGGCGTTGAGTAGGGGACAGCCCCTTTCATATACGGAATCATTTCTTTCGTTTTAAGTTTTAAGGACACTCCTTACTTTCGGTTAAAAAAAACTTGTTGTTTAATTTTATTGCTACAGGAAACAAAATCATCCGCATGAAAATTTTCCATTACAGTGAATATAACCAGTGACTTTCAGCTAGAAATTAAAAAAGAAAACTAACACTTAACCGAGAAAATATTATAGCTCTTTTATAGTGAAGACAGGACAACTGTCAATGCCAGTAGCAATTTTTATCAAATCATTAATCTCAGTAATTCATTAATAATATTCAAAAACAAAAAATTCTGTTTTTGGATTCTAGATAGGTAAGTTAAATAGCGTACACAAAATTTAACCTATAGGCAAGGTGTAACATTAAAGTTTAAACCAAACAGGAGATAAATTAGAGAAGTAAATTTAAACTTAGGCTAAATTAAAAATGAAATTTTGACGACAATTGACACATTATTCGTTTTTCCTGTTCATTCTAATGACCCCCTCCTCCCTGGAAAATCCCCCATGAAAAAAAAACGGAAAAAACCTCGGAACAATTTTTTTCAAGTATTAAGTACTAGAATTATGTTAATGCAGTGTTTCATTTAAGTGTTTTATGATGATCGTTATTGTGGTGTGTTCATGACTGTATATTTGGCTTTAAAATACACTATCTATCCATCTATCTATCTATTTATCATACACTTTTTTTATTGTTTGTTTCTAGTTTCTACTATGCTTTCCTTACTTTTGGTTACCTGGTGCTTACTATATAGTCACCAAATAGCCTTCACCCCTCCCACCACCCCAGCGGCCTTCCATGTTCCATATATAGTACTTATTGCAGTCTCGTAATGACATTAAATAAAAAAAAAAAAAAATTATCTGAAAGTAAGGAGCAACATCAAAACTTAAAACGAATAAAAGTTACTTCGTATATGAAAGGGGTTGTTCCCTCTACAACCTCTCACTCTTTACACTAAAGTTTTTTAATTGTTTTAAAAAGTAGAGCTGTGAGAAAGAGTCAAACTTTAGGGTAAAGAGTGAGGCGTTGAGGAGGGAACAGCCCCTTTTTTATTCGGAGTAATTTCTGTTCGTTTTAAGTTTTAAAGTCGCTCCTTATGTTCAGTTAAAAAAACTTGTTTTTTTTAAACTTGTTTTTGAATTAATGAATGTTTTGATTTTGGCTCTCCGCACATGAATATTTAAAACGAAATTTGCATATTAATTTTTTTTTTCGGCTAAATTGTTTTCTCATTGTTTGATCGCACATTTTTGAGAAAAAAAAGAAGCCGAGGAGGAGACTTAGTCACCCTCTATTTTTTGGTTCTTAAAAAGGTAACTAGAATTTTAAATTTTTTACGAACGTTTTTATTAGTAAAAAATATACGTAACTTAGGAATTAAATTATGTACCAAACTTTTATATTTCTATGTTTTTATTACGTTTATGAGGGGGTTTGCCCCTCGTCAATACCTCACTCTTTACACTAAAGATTAAATTTTGTTCCAATTCCTTAAGAATGACCCCTGAATCATGAAGGCCGTAAAATAAATAGTTGAAATTACAAAAAAATACTTTAGCGTAAGTAGCGAGATATTAGAAAGAGGTGAAACCTTCATATGCGTAATAATTTCTCTTCGTTTTAATTTTTAATGAAGCTCTTTACTTTCAGTTGAAAAAACTTCTTCATATTTATTTTTTCATTGTTTTTTAAAGAATGCTAGAAAATCCTGCGCCCACTTCATGAAAATTATCTTACCCCATGACAAATTCCTCCATGGAAAGATATTCCCACATTACCCCCTCCTCTCAACGACTCCCTCCCCCAAACTAAGAAAATCCCCCTGAAAACGTCGGCACACTTCCCAATCACCATTACTATATGTAAACACTGGTCAAAGTTTTTAACTTACAGCCCATCCCACAGGGACTGTAAAGGTAGTAAGTCTCCCCATATCCCGTCCCGATATTGTAACTTAAAAAGGGCACTAAAACTTTTAATTTCCGTTTGAGCCCTCTCGCGACATTCTAGGACAACTGGGTCGATACGATCACCCCTGGGAAAAAAAAAATTAATAAATACGCATCCTTGATCTGTTTTCTAGCAAAAAATACAAAATTCCACATTTTGTAGATAGGAGCTTGGAACTTCTGTAATAAGGTTCTCTGATACGCTGAATGCGATGGTGTGACTTTTGTTTAGAATCTATGACAATTTGGGGGTTGTTTCCCCCTATTTTCTAAAATAAGACAGATTTTCTCAGGCTCTTAACTTTTGATGGGCAAGACTAAACGTGATGAAACTTATATATTTAAAATAAACAATAAAATAAGATTCTTTTTATATAACTATTGGTATAAAAATTTTGTTTTTTAGAGTTTCGGTTACTATTGAGCTGGGTCACTCCTTATTACAGTTTGTTACCACAAACTGTTTGACTCTCTTAATGAGATTGTCATTTCTATGTCAGCCTGTCTAATGCCCTGGACATGATAGCTATAGGCTACAAATCATACAAAGGTTGCTTACTCTTTTTCTTCACATTAACATTATTTGACATTTTTAACCAACGGTTCGCGATAAAAAAGTTAGGAAATAACATAAATTTCAAAAGAAAAAAACTTCAATGTGAGCCTAATAGGCAAAATTTACTTTAAACTGCAATGTAAATTGTTTTATAACTACTATTTTTAAGGTCACTTCCGTTTAAATCCCCTATTCCCCGACCTTGTAAATAGTTTGTACCTGAATTTTTCCTGATTAGATTAGAAGTTATAAAGGTAGGCACCTAGATATTTAAACAAATTTACTAGGCTATCTTTAATTTGAGTAGAATATATTTTCTGTAAATTTTTTCTTCACCTAACTAACAGCATTGCAAGACCGTGAAAGGATCCAAATCCGGCCCTATCCCCTAGCTTCCATGAATTGACGCTTTTGATCAATACCAGTAATATCGACCGGTGGATTGACAATTTTTATTGCAAATGAGGGTGTATTTTTATTTATGTATATATATATATATATATATATATATATATATATATATATATATATATATATATATATATATATATATATATATATATATATATATATATATATATATATATATATATATATATATATATATATATATATATATATATATATATATATATATATATATATATATATATATATATATATATATATATATATATATATATATATATGTATATATATATACATATATATATATATATATATATATATATACATACATACATATATATATACATATATATATATATATATACATATATATATACAAACATATATATATATATATATACTAGCTGTTGGGGTGGCGCTTCGCGCCACCCCAACACCTAGTTGGTGGGGGCGCTTCGCGCCCCCCCCAAGCCCCCCCGCGCGCGTAAGTCGTTACGCGCCATATTAGTTACGCGCCATTGTAGTTGTCTCCCTATGTCCAACCTGTGTATATATATATATATATATATATATATATATATATATATATATATATATACTAGCTGTTGGGGTGGCGCTTCGCGCCACCCCAACACCTAGTTGGTGGGGGCGCTTCGCGCCCCCCCCAAGCCCCCCCGCGCGCGTAAGTCGTTACGCGCCATAATAGTTACGCGCCATTGTAGTTGTGTCCCTATGTCCCACCTGTGAATATAGATATATATATATATATATGGTTTTAACTACGTAAAACTTGCGAATATACAACATTCTTTGCTGTCCCATTGTCTTTGCATATAAATAGATTGTCAGGTTATCCCCCTGTTTCCCCCGGTGTCCCCGTTGTAGTTGTGTCCCTGTGTCCCGGTCGTCATTTATATTCCCTGTGTCCCGGGTCCCGGTCATCATTTGTATCCCGGTGTCCCGGTCTGTATATACATTCGTTTTTTAGTTTTGTTTTTCTCCTTTATTTTTTTCCTTTTTTTTTCTTTTTTAGCTTATTTAGATTTTTAGATTTTTTAGTTTTTTTTATTAGTTTTTAGTTTTTATTTCTTTTTAGTTTTTTTGTCCCGGTCGTCATTTATATCCCCCTGTTTCCCCCGGTGTCCCCGTTGTAGTTGTGTCCCTGTGTCCCGGTCGTTATTTATATTCCCTGTGTCCCGGTCGTCATTTGTATCCCGGTGTACCGGTCTGTATATACATTCGTTTTTTAGTTTTGTTTTTCTCCTTTATTTTTTTCCTTTTTTTTTCTTTTTTAGTTTATTTAGATTTTTAGATTTTTTAGTTTTTTTATTAGTTTTTAGTTTTTTTTTTCTTTTTAGTTTTTTTGTAGTTTTTACCTTCTTTTTAGTTTTGTTAATTTTTTTTTTTACTTGTGTCCTGGTCGTCATTTATACTCCCTGTGTCCCGGTGCTTTGTTGATTGCTAATCGAACATTCCTTTTGTCCTGGTCGCTTTCTCTTTGAGTGTCGTCATTTATTTTTTTCTTTTTTAGTTCTTTTAGTTTTTACCTTTTTTAGTTTTTTTTTAGTTTTTAGTTTTTTTAGTTTTTTACCTTTTTTTAGTTTTTTTAGTTTTTTAGCTTTTTTATTTTTTTTATTAGTTTTTAGTTTTTTTGTAGTTTTTGCCTTTTTTTTTAGTTTTTTGTCCTGGTCGCTTTCTCTTTGAGTGTCGTCATTTATTAGTTTTTTCCTTTTTTTTTTTAGTTTTTTATTGGTTTTTACCTTTATTTTAGCTTATTTTTCAGTTTTTTCCTTTTTTTTAGTTTTTTTTTATTTTTTATTTTTTTTAGTTTTTTACCTTTTTTTAGTTTTTTTAGTTTTTTTAGTTTTTTAGCTTTTTTACTTTTTTTATTAGTTTTTAGTTTTTTTTTGTAGTTTTTGCCTTTTTTTAGTTTTTTCAGTTTTTTTTTTAGTTTTTTATTGGTTTTTACCTTTATAGTTTTTTTAGTTTTTTAGCTTTTTTATTTTTTTTATTAGTTTTTAGTTTTTTTTGTAGTTTTTGCCTTTTTTTAGTTTTTTCAGTTTTGACGTCACCTAATCCAGTTTTTTCAGGTGACGTCACCTGACACATCCATCCACACATCCCCCTGTGCCCCCCGGCGTCCCCGTTGTATTTGTGTCCCTGTGTCCCCGGTGTCCCGGTCATCATTTGTGTCCCGGTGTCCCGGTCTGTATATACATTCGTTTTTGAATTGGTCTTTTTTGTAGGTTTTAGTTTTTTACCTTTTTTTAGTTTTTTTAGTTATACCTCATGATTCTAATGATTGCCTTTGAGCTTTGTTGATGGTGATTGCTAATCGAACATTCCCTGTGTCCCCGTCGTCATTTATATATCCCCCTGTTCCCCCCGGCGTCCCCGTTGTAGTTGTGTCCCTGTGTCCCGGTCGTCATTTATATTCCCTGTGTCCCGTTCGTCATTTGTATCCCGGTGTCCCGGTTTGTATAGGCTATACATTCGTTTTTGAAATGGTATATGATGAAATAAATTTTTGTATTTTTCCCCTTTTTTTCTTTTTATTTTTTTTTTGGTTTTTACTTTTTTTTAGTTTTTTTAGTTTTTTTTCTTTTTTCTTTTTATTTTTTTTATTTTTATTTTTTTTAGTTTTGTTTTTCTCCTTTATTTTTCATTTTTTTTCCTTTTTTTCTTTTTTTTTCTTTTTTAGTTTTTTTAATTTTTTTATTAGTTTTTAGTTTGTTTTTCTTTTTAGTTTTTTTGTAGTTTTTACCTTTTTTTAGTTTTTTTTTAGCTTTTTTTTACTTATGTCCTGGTCGTCATTTATACTCCCTGTGTCCCGGTCGTCATTTGTGTCCCGGTTCTTTGTTGATGGTGATTGCTAATCGAACATTCCTTGTGTCCCGGTCGCTTTCTCTTTGAGTGTCCCGGTCGTCATTTATATTCCCTATGTGCCGGTGTCCTGGTCGTCATTTGTGTCCCAATGTAATTTCGTAATTTCGTCAGTCGAGAACATGACGTCAGCCGACACAGAAACATGACGTCACCTGATCCACAGATCCACAGACAGACAACTTATTTTTATATATATAGATATATATATATATATCTATATATATATATATATATATATATATATATATATATATATATATATATATATATATATATATATATATATATATATATATACATATATATATATATATATATATATATATTATATATTCTACATATATATATACATATATATATTATATATATATATATTATATATATATATATATATATATATATATATATATATATATATATATATATATATATATATATATATATATATATATATATATATATATATATATATATATCTGCAACATATTTTGGTACTAGGAATGGGTATGGTCAGGACTGACCCTTGTTTCTTTAGTAGGCCTTCCTGCAGAACCGTCCTAAATTTTACAGAAATCTATTTTGTCTCCAGAGGAAGAAGACTTTGTGATGGGCCAATGGGCCGGCACGAAATTGGATGGAAACAATTCTTGTATTTATTTCTTAAGCCCTTAGATGGTGTAAAAGAGAGCCAAGTCCAAGGTACATTTAGTTCTCTTTTGTTTCGTCTTAGAAAGTAACAGTTTCTTGATTTATTATCCGTACAGCATACCCACGTTATTTATTTAGGCTAAAAAGTAAAAGGCAAAGCATTGCACAAGAAATCTGAAAAAAACTAACTCAAATCCATAAACACTATAACTGCATAAGGCGATTGATCTTCTGCCCGTGAAAAATCAAAAGATACCACCATCTTGGAATGCAACTCTCCTCCTTGTACTTTATTTCTACTAAGTCCTTCTAGCTCGAGTCCTTCTTATAGGACTTTTTTTTCATTTTCTTTTGCTTTTCTACAGCGGCGTAATTTCGTCAAAATCCAAACTTGAAGGAGATGCAAGGGCAAAGTTGGAATCCTTTTTCCAAAAACAAGTGAAAAGGCAGTAAAAACTAAAAAGAAGCCATTTGGTACCACAGAGGTACTATTTAGTACTCTAAAAGGACTATAAAGTTACTTCAAAAAAAAGAAGATGTGTTTCTGTAGATGCTTGAATTTATAGGTTTATATTAGTTTAGACAAGATTTTGGAAGAAACTAAATTTCAAAAAGGGGGGGATAAGGTTTGGGGAAGGGGAAAAACAACGTTAGGGAGGGGCAGTTGCCCCTTCCAGCTCCATAACAAATTACGCTCCTAATTTTCTATGGTTCGAACTTTAGAGTTGTTTAATAAGCTTTGATCAAATTCTTCTATAAAACTGGAATTCTACTTCAAGGCAATCTATTTTTCAAGACAGTCTTCTATAGAATTATAGAATTACTCAAGTAAATGACAAATGAAAAGGACAAATACTTATAAAATAAAGCAAGCAATCATTTATCTGATTAAGTCTCAATATTTCGTGTCTGTGTATCTTTCTTAGGTGATTTAAAATTCAGCTTTTGTTTCCATATTTGAAGCAAATTTAATAATGTCTTAATAAAGCTTGCATTGTTACCATGTAGCATATATGGAAAACCAGTGCATATATATGGAAAACCTTTAATTCAGGGAAGGAAATTTTCTCTACAAGATGTTTCTTCTGCATTCCTCCTCTTAGATTCAAAAAAAATCTATAAGTGTTAAATATATGCGACAGTTACCCTGCCCCACAGCCAATATATCTTCTTTGAGTGATAAATAGAAAAATTTAGAGAAGCAAAAAAGCGGCACTCTCCCAAGGGTCCGAAAGTGCTGCCATCTATTGTTTCTACCCATTTCTGTTCGTGATTTCAGCTGAGTTTATCATTCGGTTTTTCGCACTTGGGATTGCGGTAGAGAAATGGTATCAGATGTGCCTCTTAAACTTTAAAAATTCTCTCATTGCTAAAGAAATGAGAGTTTATCCTTTGCTCCTTTCTAAGTGATGACGTTAGAAAGTTGGCCTACGGCAAAAAAGTCAACTTTTGAACTAAGACAGATAGATTTTTTTTTTGACGGCAGTCGATAGCTTTTGATAAGCTGATCAAAGTATATGTCATCCATTTTTTTGTACAAAAATTCCTTCATGAGATATACCAGTTTGAAAGTTTAAAGGGGTTGACAACTTCAGTAGTAAGGTACACACTGAAACCAAAACTAGGCCGATACCAATTGTGAGACATATAGGGGAGTTGCAAGCAACAGTCGGCTGTTAGCTCATAATCATCCTCGGCAATGAGGGGTTCGCAACTCTTACTAGTTAGTGTACCTATTTTTTGTTTCCGTTGTATTTGATGGTAAGACCAATTTGGTTCCAGTGGTAAGACATGTAGGGGACTTGTAAGTAATAATCGGCTGTAAGGCTACAATCATCTTTAGCAATGAGGAGTTTGCAACTTTTGCGAGTTGGTGTACCTAGTATGTATTTTAGCATCCTTACAGATTAACAACTTCAGCGTTTAGTCGCAGCGAGGAAACAAAACCAAAGTGTTGCTCTCGCAACACTTTACTCGGCGAAGCCGAGCAAAGGTTGCCGCAACACCTCACGTTGCCCATGCAGCATAGATCTAGTTGAATGTTATTTGGGTATTGCAACCGAAATGAATTGTGTGACAAACTTTGTTACTCGTATTCTTATAATAACTTTGACAATCCTTGTTGAATTATCGCCTCTCGGCCTTTTGGCTAAGATCAAAGTGTAGTATCTGTTCTTATCAGCTTACTATCTGATACGGCCCCTACATGGGGCCCAGAATATGAAATTGATTTTTAGAATCCGCAGGGATGTTGGGGTTGCTCCTCCACTCCCTTCTCGCGTTAGCCCTGTATCGACGTACACCCAGGATTTGCGCACACCTTTCGAGGGGAAACCAAAGGTCATGAACCTTAATCAATCATATGTATAATACATTATTCAAGGTGAAGAATTATCCTGCCGTTAGTTACTTAGTCCTTGAATATATTGTCAATCATTTTTTTCCTTATGCAAAAAAAGAAGAAACACTGTATAAAATTTACAAACATTAATGGTGAAAAAGCCAATGAGTAGACGCCATAATTAATTTAAAGTGCCCAAGCTGGATCCAAGTCCCCATGCATCTTTATCGAAAATAGTTCGTAATTATAAACTGCTGAAATCTAAATTGAACCAATATTCGATAAAATTGCTGAAGGGATTGTTTTTGGCCTCAGGTGGCTTGGTTCTGCGGTGAGTTGTTGATAGTAGTAATGACTAAAGCCCCCCTATGATTGTTAGAGAGAAAATAATTGGCAAATTCAGTAGAACGGTCACTGGGTTCTCAGTTATTAAAGTTTCGACTTCAGTCAAATTGATAAGAGAGTGATAAACCCCTGATTTTCTTTTCTCAAAAAGGTAAACCTGCATTTAAACGGTCAAGACGCTTGCATATGAAAATGAAATGGCGCATAGATTTTGAACAATTTATACTTACCTGCCTGGAAAAATGCCTTGATCATGAAGGAGGCGCTCCCAGGGTGAGGCCTTTCCATTGCACTTCGGATTGGCTGACCCATGTGATTACTCCAAACGGGGTTAACTCGACGGCGTAAACTTTGGTTGTGGGGGATTAAGTTCGCGCGGACTCCTATCCACAAATTGAAAAGGTTTTTCCTTTGAGCCCGCACTCTGTTGTAATTTTGTTATTTGAAAGAAATAAGTATACAAATTAATAGTGTTAAAACCAAATAAATTTGATCATTGGGCCCTATTGAAGAAATTAATTTCCTGACTAGCTGACATGTTTGAGATAATACGGAGAGAGTTGAGCGTATACTTTATAGAAAATGGTTCTGGAATTTTCTCCAGAACATGTCTTAAATAATCACATTTTGTTTTTCTTAGTCTTGTATTAAAGCTAATGATGGGGTATCAATGACCAGTCGCAATAACTAAATTAAATTGCCTAAACTGATTGAATTCCTGATACATTTTGTTTTTGAAAATACTCCGTAATTATCAAATACTGATTTTTAAATTGAACTAGGAATCGAATCAAATTGCTGAAATTTAAATTAAGTCACAAAGGCTAGTCTTAAAAAGTGAAAAGCCCTTGGTCACCACACATTTTATCAAGTCAATTGCATTGGTAACATATCAAACTAGAAATTCCTACCGCTACCTACCACTATTCCTACCGCTACCGCTAACGCTAAGCTTCTTGGAATATTTTAATAGGGGGGCCTTTGGCTACATTAATTGATCGACCATTCGCTACATTACTATTATTTTTCGGCCTGATTACTGAATATTTATGTTTTTTTCTGCGGATGTAGTTCTAGTAGTATGTCATTAAAGTTGCCCATGAATTGCTGTTCATTGAATATGCTTCCGCATCATCTGATTTTTGGCCCGTATTTACTTGATTTAACATTGAATTTCTTATTGCTTTCGAACCTTATTAAAAAGAATGAAAAGTAAGGAGCGACATTAAAACTTAAAACGAACACAAATTACTCCGTATGTGAAAGGGGCTTTTCCTCCTCAACAAACCGCTCTTTACGCTAGAGTTTTACTGTTTTAAAAAGTAGAGTCAAGAGATAGAGTCAAACTGTAGCGTAAAAAAGTGGGGCGTTGAAGAGGAAAAGTCCCTTTCATATACGGAGTAATTTCTGTTCGGTTTAAGTTTTAATGTCGCTCCTTACTTTCAATTAAAAAAACTTGTTTTTTTTATTTAATGATACCTGAGGTGGTAGATTCAACAAGGTCGAAGTCCCTTCGTAAACTGGCAAGTTTCTTACCTGTACATCTTTTGTATGAGCAAGATTTTTAAAGTTGTGATGTATTAACTATTAAAGTCACATTATTTTATTTTTATTTTACACCACTTTTTCATGTTGTATGGGCATCAATAAATTTGTTAATTAATTATACAATCAAATTTCTTTTTTGAATAAGATTTCTAATAAATTCAAATAATAAGATTTTAAATCCTTGGACTTGTTCAATTGTTAATATTTTATATTATTGAATAGCATGAATTTGAATATGAATTTGAGACGTTTTGTAGAAATTCAGACAATACTTAGCTTTTTACTTTGTTATTCAAATTTGAATATTTACTAATTATCTTATTATTTGCTTTTTAGACGAATATTTACCCTTATTATTATTGAATACACTGAGATCTTATCTTCAAACCTCAAAATTTGTCAGGTGTGAATCATGGATTTTGCTAAATTTCGTTTCACAGCTTTGTGCACAGAACGTTGCATTGATAAATTGAACATATTTTCAATATTTGAATATAGTTTGCAACAATTCTTCTATTGATTTAAGTCAAATAGATTTTAATAAAAACTTGAAAACTGCAGCTAGCAAGCGAAAACTTTCCGCGTTCCAGTACAGAAGTATACTTTGTTGCTGAAATATCGAATTTCACCTTCTAACTAACCCAAATAATGCTTAATAATAAAGAAAAATCTAATCTTTAATTTTTAAGGATATAATGCATATAATGGATATAATGCATATAATGATATATGCATTATCAATATATCAATGGATCAATGGATATATTTTGAATTTTGAATTAATGGATATATTTTGATATATCCATTATATTTAATGGATATATCAATATATCAATGGATATATTTTAAGGATATAATGCATATAATGGATATAATGCATTTTTAAGGAACACTAGGCTTATCTCCTATTCTCCTCCAAGTTATACCTATGGATGCATTTCCAGCCTAAAAAAAATTGTAAAATAGTTAGGCCAACATAATTTTGAAGACTCTCGTTGCTACCCCATCTATTTCTTTGTTGTGTTGACTCATGAAATAAATCAGTCTTTGTAAAAAAAAAAAGTCTTTTTGTATATTTAAAGAAAGCGTTTTCTTTTTACCAAAATAATTAGTTTCCCGATTTCACAAATTACCATTTTAGAAAATTTATATTGGTTGGAGGGGGAAGTGCAACCTGAAGAAACTTTGAATATTCGACAAGAAAAATCCGCTTTTACCCATAGGGGTCCCTACTTTTCACCATTTGGTGTACATCTCCAAACACCACATATGCCGAATTGATCTACCATGTTTAGTATAGTTTCCACCACGCTTGGCATAGCTTCCGTCTTGCTTTACAAACTTTCACCACGCTTGGCACGTGACACCCGGCGTCCATGATTCCTGAAGATGGGTGCTTTTAACTGTTATCCCTTTTTCTCCATAAAACGTTGGCTACCTATTGAAGACCACTATCTTAATCTTGTGTTTGGTTTGGGATTGAACTTTTTCATAACGGAATGATTTCTTTTGACCTACAGATTAAGTTAATAATTTTTTTTTGTTTTGCTTTTTTCAAAGATTGAAAATACATCCTACGCGTGTAATAAAGATACAACCTCACTGAAGGGTATTTTTAAATGTATTTTTAAGTTTTTGTCACTATAGGCCGTAAAGGTAAAATTACGTAGCGGAAAAAACAATTCCACAAACAAGTGGTGTTTGAACTTATTATTCGCTTCGAACGTATTTCCAAGTACAAGCGTGAAAAATATTGACTGCCAACTAAGCCAACGAGCGACATTAAAACAAAACGAACAGAAATTACTCCGTGTTTGAAACAGACTGTTCCCTCCTCAACACCCTGCTCCTTACGCTAAAGCTGTTTACCGTTTTATAAAATAGAATTGAGAAAGAGAATCAAACTTTATAATAAAGAGCGGGGCGTTGAGGGGGGAACAGCCCCTTTCATACAGGGAGTAATTTCTATTCGTTTTAAGTTTTAATGTCGCTCCCTGCTTTCAGTTAATTTGTTTTTTTTTTATTTGATTTATTATAGACCCTAGGAAAGTTTTCACCACTTAGAACTACTATTCTTGTTCCCGGCTCACCTTGCGCTTGCGTAATTAATTCCAGAATATATTAATTACCCTGACTAATTAATTGGTAATGGGCTTCTAAAATTACACAAATAATGTCATTTTATTATTCATTTATTTCGTAAATGTATTAAACATCTTAGAGTATATAGTTTATAAGATACAGGTAAGTTTTCATAAGTAAGAACAAGTATATATATAAAACCCAAGGCTATATCCAGGGAGGGCTAGGAGGCTCGAAACCCTCTACTCCCCAAAATGTTTGGCTGACTCGTATAGAGGAAACAAAAATGGATATAAACAAGCTATTGAGTTTATTTTACGTGTACCCTCCTCGAAAAATCCTTGTATAAGACACCCCTCCCCCCAAAAACAAAAGAATCCTGGATACGGCCCTAATATAACCTAAAAAATCACAATGGAATGAAAATGGGCTTAAGATCTTAAGCAAGGATAGGATTGCAATGGAGACACTATATCTTAATTTGAGATTTACAATGCTAGAAAACTAGAAGAACTCATAAGATAAAAGACGTAACAGACACAATTTCAAGACAGCCCTTATATTACAACTGAATAGCAGCAAGGAAGAGGCTAAATAACAATAATAAACCAACGACTAGGCCCAGCATTGAGACTAGCCTCAGCCACGAGATATTGAGCAGAGGGTTTGATATAGTTAGACATAAAAATGAACAAGACAATGCTTATAATATATCTCTCGTCCACTTTCTTTCAAAATCATAAACTAAGAACCCTCGCTTTGGCTATTATTTAACCCATTAGTTGTTTAAATAAATTTTCTAATCAAACTAAATTTTCACTTGATTTCAAATTTAATTAAACTAAGTTTATTTGAATTAAATTAAGTTTCATTAAGTTAAACTTTTAATTATTTTGTTTACCAAATTTGACGTCTAAAGACTGTTAATTTATTATATAAATTGTTTGCTACTGATAAACAGTTTAAAATGTGCATTAATTAATAATAGACTTTGAGGTTAAGACTATTTTTTCTTTTAGTATTTTTCTCAAGCCAATATAATTTCATACTATATAAAAGGCAAATAACTACCACAACTCAGCAGTTTAAAAAAGCATTTTCATACATTTGAAAAAACCTCTGTAAGGGCCATAACCCCCCCCCCCCGGCCCTCCATAGGTGTCGTGTAAGTTCTAGTCAAATTGTTAATAATCGAATTTTGACGGTCCCTAATTCAAAATTTGAAAAAATATTTGTCGCGTTAATTCGCATCGGCCGAATTACTTAACCTAAGGCCTGCTCCCAATCAAATCCATCTAATGTAGAGATTTAGCCAATCAACATTTTTTTTTTACCTCCCTAACCATAATGATTTCCTTTGTACCAAGCAATTCAATTAAACCAGTTCCAAATACGAAAAAAATTCCAACTCAAGTTACGTCCAATTTATGTCTTTTATAACTTACATTAGACTATATCTCACTATAAAACAATAATATATTTTGTGAGATTTTTTTTTCTTGTTATTTCACGTCAGCAGAAATATTTAATTTAAGGCCCGTTAATAAACAAGATTTATTCAAAGCCCAATTATCCAATGTTAAGGGCGAGATTTGGTTACGCTAATTTAAGAGCTTGTTTATAAATCTTTCGTTATGTAGAAAAGATACTGCATAGGAAAATAAACTTGAAAATTTTATATCGTAAAAATTCTCCATCCTAACTAGTTAAAATTAGCAAATTTTTCAATCGCATTATGAATGTATTCTTTGGCCGAATTATAGATTCCAAGTGCTGGTAAAATTGTATTGAAAACCCTGTAATGGTTCAGAGATCCCTTAAACAGAATTGTTGAGCTTTGTCTTGCTGTCTTACTTTTTTCGGGTCTAAATAATCGTTGAGAATTGTCCCATAAAAAGTGATTCTGCCCATACAGAGAAGCCGTATCCGAATTGCTCAAATCCGCGTTATTATGAGTCTTATACTATTCTAAACTCTTTTACCTGAAAAACATATGAACATGTTGTTCATAATCGAAAAGAATGTATCGCTATTATCAAAAGCTTGACTGGCGCAAAAATCGTTCCATACTTATTTACTTTTGGTCGAAGGTGACAAAACTGCTCACTTGTTAAACATTAAGTGGAAAAGATGAAGCTTCTTAAATTCTGGCGTGAAGTGCCACGATAAGATCTCAACTTCAATGAGTATAGCCTTTGGCACAGACGTAGAGCTAGTTGGGGAGGCTTTTTCCTCCCCCTGCTGAGTATTTTATCAAATGGTAAAGCTGTCACTGTTACCAGATAAAATTTTTACAATCTAACACTGTGGGACTAGATTTCAAAACTGACTTGAGGTTCCAGAGTTCGGCTGTGATGGCCCTACAAGAAGCCAGCGAGGCGTATCTAGTTGGACTTTTTGAAGATACCAACTTGTGTGCCATTCACGCCAAGAGGGTGACCATCATGCCAAAAGATATTCAACTTGCCAGTCGTATCCGTGGCGAGAGAGCTTAAGTACCCTAATTTCTATGCAATTGCATCTTAACCAACGGCCCTTTTAAGGGCCACTAGATGGTTTAAACAAACACGCAAAATAGCGTTAAACAGCCTAGTGTTCCGTGACAAAAAAGGTATGAGTCAAGGGCCTGTTGATCCGAAAGATCTAATGAAAAGGAAACACGTCAAAATGCCAATTTAGGCCAGCCTAATAAATCCAAAAATACCCAAAAAATGAATAGCTCCCAATGGGACCCAACAAGCCTATGAAAATGCTTTTGATGGAATGTCATGAAAAAGACGGAGGCCCCGTTTTCTAATTCTCTTTGACTATTACGTCGATAATATATTACTTTGTATACAACAAGCAAATTGAGCGTTGCCTTTGAAACATGGGACTTTTTTTTTTTTTTTTTTTTCGTATTAGGGTTTAGTATGGGTTCTTGTTTACCTGAAATTTTGCAAATCAAAGCCAGGAACAGTAAAAGCAATTTGAGAGCAGAGCATTTAGAATAAGGTGGTAGCCCTTGAAAGGGCTGTTTGGGAGGGCCCGGCTGATTGGGCGCTAATAGACAGGGAAAACACCTCTTATTTGGAGCTTGTGTATTTTGTTACAGCTTTAGTGCCTTCACTAACAGCATGCTTGGCAAGTTCTCCGGGTAGGAGCAGCCTCACAGCAGTTTGAACCTCTCTGCTAGTGATGGTGGACCTCTTGTTGTAGTGAGCTAGACGAGAGGCTTCCGCAGCAATCCTTTCAAAGATATCGTTGACAAAGCTATTCATGATGCTCATTGCCTTGCTAGAAACACCAGTGTCGGGATGCACTTGCTTGAGAACTTTGTAAATGTAAATGGCGTGGCTTTCCTTCCTCTTTCGTTTCCTTTTCTTATCAGTTTTACTAATGTTTTTCTGCGCCTTACCAACTTTCTTTGCTGCTTTTCCTGAAGTTTTTGGAGCCATTGTTAATAGATTCTTTAACAGAATCCAATAATCAAATGAATAGCGTTTCCAAAACTCGACCCATTTATATACCAACTACAGTTCGCGCGCAATTCCTTTCTCAGAGGAACTCAGTTCGCTGGCTGGAGTATAAATTGTTTGCGCATTCAAAAACGGACATCAATTTCAATTTGTTCGTGTTTAAAGAATCTCAAGGAATTTCGTAACCTAGAAACCATGTCAGGAAGAGGAAAGGGTGGAAAAGTGAAGGGAAAGGCAGATTTCTACCAATTCATACTTACCTGGCTGGGGAGCTGCCTTGATCATGAAGGAGGCGCTCCCAGGGTGAGGCCTTTCCATTGCACTTCGGATTGAATGACCCTTGTGATTACCCCAAATGGGGGTAACTCAACAACGTAACTTTTGGTAGTGGGGGACTGCGTTCGCGCGGACCCCTGTCCACATATTGCAAAGTTTTGTTTTTCCTTTGAGCCCATCGTTTAGGTCACATAGTTGTGAGTTGAAAAAAGAAAGTATACAAGTTGATGTTGTTAAGATTTGAGTAAAATTGATCATTTGGCCCTATTGAAAAAATTAATTTTCTGATAAACTTACATATTTGGAATATTACGGAGAGGGTTGAGTTGAGCGTATACTCTATAGAAGATGGTTCTGGAATTTTCTCCAGAACATGTCTGAAATAAATATATTTTGTTTTTCTTAGTCTTGTGTTAAAGCAAAGGATGGTATCAATGACCAGTCGCCATAATTAAATTAAATTGCCTAAACTCATTGAATTCCTGATGCATTTTGTTTTTAAAAATACTCTGTAATTATTAAATACTGATTTTTAAATTGAACCAGGAATCGAATCCAATTGCTGAAATTTAAATTAAGTCACAAAGGCTAGTCTTAAAAAGTGAAATGCCCTTGGTCACCACACATTTCATCAAGTCAATTGCATTGGCAACATATCAAACTAAAAGTTATCTATGTTTGATAAGTGCCTGATTACTGAATATTTATATTATTTTCTGCGGATGTAGTTTTGAAACCATGTCATTAAAGTTGCCCATGAATTGCTGCTCATTGAATATGTTTTCTCATCATATGATTTTTTGGCCCGTATTTAATTGGTTGAATATTGGATTTTTATTGCTTTCGAACCTTGTTAAAAAAAAAAACATGACACCATCAGATTCAGCGTATCAGAGAACCCTACTGTAGAAGTTTCAAGCTCCTATCTACAAAAATGTGGAATTTTGTATTTTTTGCCAGAAGACAAATCACGGGTGCGTGTTTATTTGTTTGTTTGTTTTTTGTTTTGTTTTTTTTCTTTTCCCCAGGGGTCATCGTATCGACCAAGTCGTCCTAGAATGTCGCTAGAGGGCTCATTCTAACGGAAATGAAAAGTTCTAGTGCCCTTTTTAAGGAGAGTGGGCTATGTTGGAGGATCTTTCCTTGGAGGAATCTGTCATGGGGGAAGAAAAATTCAATGATAAGGGCGCAGGATTCTCTAGCATTACTATAAGAAAACAATGAAAAATAAACATGAAAACGTTTTTTCAAATGAAAGGAAGAAGTAGCATTGAAACTTAAAACGAACAGAGATTATTACGCATATGAGGGGTTCTAAAAATACTTTAGCATAAAGAGCAAGGTATTTAGGAGGAGATAAATACCTTGCTCTTTATGCTAAAGTATTTTTAGTAATTTCAACTATTTATTCTACGGCATTTCTGATTCAGGGGTCATTCTTAAAGAATTGGGACAAAACTTAGGATTTAGTGTAAAGAGCGAGGTATTAACGAGGGTACAAACCCCCTCGTATACATAATAAAAATATAAGGTTATGAAAGTTTGTTACGTAAGTTAATTCTTAAGTTACGTATATTTTTTACTAATAAAAACGTTCGTTAAAAATTAAAAGTTCTAGTTGCCTTTTTAAGTAACCGAAAAATTGGAGGGCAACCAGGCCTCCTTCTCCACCCCTTATTTCTCAATATCGTCTGATCAAAACTAAGAGAAAGCCATTTAGCCAAAAAAAGAATTAATATACAAATTTCATTTTAATAATTTATGTGCGGAGAGCCAAAACCAAATATGCATTAATTCAAAAACGTTCAGAAATTAAATAAAAAAAAAATAATTTTTTTAGCTGAAAGTAAGGAGCGACATTAAAACTTAAAACGAACAGAAATTAATCCGTATATGAAATGAGTTGTCCCCTCCACAATCCCTCGCTCTTTACGCTAAAGTTTGACTCTTTGCCACAATTCTACTTTTTAAAACAATTAAAAGCTTTAGCGGAAAGAGCGAGGGATTGCGGAGGGGACAACTCATTTCATATACGGATTAATTTCTGTTTGTTTTAAGTTTTAATGTCGCTCCTTACTTTCAGCTAAAAAAATTATTTTTTTTTCTACTTTAAGGTGATCTTTTCATTTTGCTAACCAGCTCAAAGGAGTTACATAGGCTGGGACAACTTAGATTAGAGTTGGGGGGGGGCAATTTTTTCAGAGTTTGTAGAAGGGTTGAACCATGTTTGACTGAGGAGTTTTTGCTGGTGTTTTCAGCCCATAGTGCAGCAATGGTGGTCATTCTGCACCGCATTTAGCCTACTCACTGCAGGCTTTATCTGGTACGCATGCGTAAATTTCAAATTGGAAGGTGAGTGTGGAAAATCGAAAAATTCGTAAATTGTGTAAATATTAGAGGGAAATATTTAAAGCTGTAAAAACCTTGAATTTTTCTTGGAGAGGGGTACCCGAATGCCCTTCTGTGAACACATGCTTGGGCCATATCAGCTGCTTCTAAATGTATATCTCTGTTTTTTGCAATGCTCACCTAATTAGTGAGGTTAATTATAATTTAGTCATGCTTCACGATGTATCGGACTTAGCGGAATCCATAATAAGGCTTTATCGATATACGCAATGCTTTTTGCAAAAGTTATTAGGGAATCCTTTTATTGCGGAAGTAGATAGTTTACTTTCTAACTAAAAATGAATTTTTTTCAGAATGCGGATTGTAGAAACATAACAAGAAATTGTAATTATAATAGAAATAAATTGCTCTTCACTTGAAATTTTCTTGAGTGGTCGCTTTGTGGTCAATTCAGAAGTAGAATATTATCAATAATTCATTTCAGTAAAACAGTATTTGCGTCTGGATTTCGAATTAAAAGATGGTTTCGTTATATTCTGTTGTGATTATCCAAGTTGCGGCATGTTCACTGGCGCCAATTCATGAAAATATTGACAGGGCTCTATCCGTCGATGTACGTGACCCCATTGGTTTCTTCCAGGATTTCCTTGAAAACCATTTCATACAGTTTAATTATAGAATTTTCTGTTTCGAACCAAGTTGTCAGATTACATCGGACTAAATAGGCTAAGAAGTATTTTCGAGCCTTACTATGGCTTCTCAGAGCTATTGTGTTCAGTTTATACTATTCATTTGTTCATTTCCCCATTTATCCAGATATTACCTGTTTTCCGCGTACCACTATCCAAGAGAACGACGGAAACACCATTTGATCATGCCCTTTCGAAATGGTTTGAAAGCTTGAAAAACAGAACCTCTTTTTGGGTAAATTAGGTAGAAACTACTTTTTTTTCAAAGGCGGGTAAATAGTGTCAGATTTGCTCTCTGGTCTAATTTCTCTTTTGTGAATAAGGTTAGAGAGGAAAATACATTTAACAGGAAAATATGTCACAATAATCCCAAAAACTTGACAGTGCTGAATTATAAATTTCGTTTACCGAAATTGCAATCAAAAAAAAAAATATAATTTTCAGGGTCAACCAGTCACCGCTGTGCATGTTTGCCCAGAGCTATCACTGAGAATTTGAAGATATCCCAGGATTTACTTAACAAAGCTTCTAAGGCTTGAACAAAAGTCCCAGAATATTAAATAATTATGAAATGTGCCGAAGAGAAAGTTAGGTTAGGTATCTATATCCCCATATACCCCTAATGCGCAAATGTATAACCAAAATTACATCATTATATAAACTAAAATATTATGTTTTCATCATATTTTGGTATATTTCATTAGGATTAACCTAACTTCACTTCTCGAGCGTGTTCTGAATAATAAAGGAGTACCCCTCCCGCTTTACATCCTTCCGAGGAGTTCCCATTTCCCTTAAATCTTTTCCTGCAATGTCCTTCCTCCTCATTTGGGGACGAGCTACTTTTTGTTTGGCCCTAGACGGTTGTCCGACATGGACGATCTTTGGCAATAAGCCTTTTTCTTATTATAACCATATAAAGTGGGATTGGTCCACATTTTTTGCACATCTTATATATTTCAGCCCTGTATTAGCTGTTTTATGGTATTTAGGCCCATAAGAGCATACTATCTCAGTTGTTACTGACATTAACGGGGGCCTTCCAGCAAACTTGTCTCTCAAACTTCACATAGTAGAATAGTGAAAGGCTGTCCTTATCTCACTCCGGCAATCACTCCAAGGTGATGCTTATAATAAAGAACCGTAAGTTTCCAATGTAAAATTATTTTTCCCCTAGCTATTTCGGATTAAAGGTCTCATCCATAAAATAACCCCCCAAAAAGGGCCATTTTTTCTGATTAGCTTCAAACATATTCTTAAGTCGTTTGGCCAGGTTACCGCAATACATAAGAAAAAACGAGATGAAAAATCACTTTCTGATTGTGGCCTGGGCCTCCATAATATTTGGCCCAAAAATTACCTTCACTGGGAATGTGCCTTATTTCGACCAATATTTTGTTTGTCACAGAAAAAGGTATTTTGTTGTGGCAGAATTTCTTTTGCAACTTGAAAAAGCACTAGAATTTCAAAATACGTTTTAAATGAGCCCTACCATGTAATCTAAGACCTTCAATTTAACGCAGTCAGCCCTGTGAAAAAGGAAGATTTTGCTTATATTAAAATGCGATTTTAAATATGGTGTGTTTGTGATAAAACTCTATTTTCGGCTTGTTGACTATACAAAATTGATTCAATTCCTCAGGTTTTACAATCTCAAGCTTTTAACTTCTATTTTGGCTAATAATGATGTCTAGGGTACAAAATATCACTTTTTTGTTTCCCAATTTGAATATTGGTTGAAAATTTCACTAGGAATTTTCATTTCCGCTCATGTGGGCCCTTCTTCAATATTCTGCGACCATCAGTTTAAAGCGATTTTTCCTGGTAAAAATAAAGATACATCACAAACCTGAAAAACATTTTTATTAGACTTTTCAAAAATTTTATTCCTAATACACACCTGCAAATTATTATTTTGGTAAATCTGAATTGCAGTCCTTATTTCAGAATGAGCTTGTGTTGGGAAACGCTTCTCACAGTTCAGTTTCTTAGAATAAGCGTGAACGAATATTCGGTTACTATGTCCGTGGTTCGCTCTTTACTAGGTTGCAGCTGTTGCTACAGCCTTGATTATTTTTGTAACTTATATTTTGCATCTTGTAACTAGTAACCAGTGGCAAAATTAAGTTTAGTTGCTGGTAGTAACTGAGTCCTTAGCCTAATAGTAATGCGAAATGCAGACAAGGGTTTCAGTCTTTTTCTAAATAAATTCTTAGACCTGTCTTTACAATTAAATAAGACATAGTCTAAAAAGGGTTCTAAGTCACGGTATTCGCTGTTTATGCACAATAGAGAGGACTCGTCCATCTTAATGCCAATTTTGTTTTCGGAACCTGTTTCGGACCTGTTGTCCGAAAATCTGAAATATGGCAAGAATTAATAATCACAACAATAGGAAATTTGAATTTCTTGTATGTATATTTTCAAACGCAAGTGTCAGGAGATATATAAAAATTTACAAACCCCATGACTGTGGCGAGGGGGGGGTCTAGTTGCGGGGGCTTGAATATATGGATCAAGCGTTTTAATCCATAGCTGTGGTTTCTTTTGTTGCACACCTCGACTGCGCATATTCACACAGTCTGATGGTTTAATTAGGATTCGTCTTTTTTCAGTCAGAAGGTGGCGAGATATGAAGCTATTACCCCAGGGACTGTAGTTGGGACAGTACGTCTGTAAATTAGTGTTGTGACTGGTAAAAGTGGTAAAGTTTTTATTTACGGCAATTTTACAACGCTACTATAAATAGCATTTTATGATAAGTTCCTTAATATATTTTTATTTGAGACTGCTAGAGACGTGTAATCACGTCATAGGTGAGCTATCCCGGTCCCCCTTAAAAATTGTCTCTCGTAGCCTTAAATATTTGCAGTAGTGCTCTTTTCGCTACGCGCGCAATGTTTTGAGCTAAAGGGATAGGGGGCATTGACGCAATTTCGTCAGAATCCTGGGGGAGGGCAAAATCAGTGCCAGTTTTCCCAAATCAAGGGAAAATGACAGTAAAAACTGAAAAATTAGCCATATAATAAAAAAAGTTAAAGGTATAAAAAAGAAAACTGAACCGTTTCTATGGATGCTTGACTTTTGCAGACCAATATTAGCTTTGACAGGATTTTTGGAGAAACTTGTGACAAACTGGAATCTAGAGGGGGCACCAACCGCGGTTTAAGAGGGGCAGTTGCCCCCTGCCCCGTTGCAAATTACGCCCTGGATTTGGGGTTGTAGAAATACATGTCTTTCCTTGATATTGGACTAGCTAGCTTTAGGTTACAGTAGCTCTTCCTTATGCTTGATACATTGCTCATTTGGGAAAATTCTCACTAAGTCAGACCAATCAAAAACTCGTTCGTGTTATTCTGTTTCGCAAAATGTTCATTACGTTTACCAACTTGGTACATAAACACACCAATATAAGATTGCAGACCCTTTTGTAGCTATCGCTCAGGCTATTGCAAAACATAAGAAAGTAAGGTATCTGGACACGAATTGGGCCCACTCCTGGTGCATTGATTCATCTAAGTGTAATAATTATATATATATATATATATATATATATATATATATATATATATATATATATATATATCTATATATATAAAAATAAGTTGTCTGTGGATGGATGGATGGATGGATGTGTGGATGGATGTGTCAGGTGACGTCACCTGAAAAAACTGGATCAGGTGACGTCAAAACTGAAAAAACTAAAAAAGGCAAAAACTACAAAAAAAACTAAAAACTAATAAAAAAAATAAAAAAGCTAAAAAACTAAAAAAACTATAAAGGTAAAAACCAATAAAAAACTAAAAAGGCAAAAACTACAAAAAAAAACTAAAAACTAATAAAAAAAGTAAAAAAGCTAAAAAACTAAAAAAACTAAAAAAACTAAAAAAAGGTAAAAAACTAAAAAAAATAAAAAATAAAAAAAAACTAAAAAAAAGGAAAAAACTGAAAATAAGCTAAAATAAAGGTAAAAACCAATAAAAAACTAAAAAAAAAAAGGAAAAAACTAATAAATGACGACACTCAAAGAGAAAAAAAAGGCAAAAACTACAAAAAAAACTAAAAACTAATAAAAAAAATAAAAAAGCTAAAAAACTAAAAAAACTAAAAAAAGGCAAAAACTACAAAAAAAACTAAAAACTAATAAAAAAGCTAAAAAACTAAAAAAACTAAAAAAAAGGCAAAAACTACAAAAAAACTAAAAACTAATAAAAAAAATAAAAAAGCTAAAAAACTAAAAAAACTAAAAAAACTAAAAAAAGGTAAAAAACTAAAAAAACTAAAAACTAAAAAAAAACTAAAAAAGGTAAAAACTAAAAGAACTAAAAAAGAAAAAAATAAATGACGACACTCAAAGAGAAAGCGACCAGGACAAAAGGAATGTTCGATTAGCAATCAACAAAGCACCGGGACACAGGGAGTATAAATGACGACCAGGACAAAACTAAAAAATCTAAAAATCTAAATAAACTAAAAAAGAAAAAAAAGGAAAAAAATAAAGGAGAAAAACAAAACTAAAAAACGAATGTATATACAGACCGGTACACCGGGATACAAATGACGACCGGGACACAGGGAATATAAATGACGACCGGGACACAGGGACACAACTACAACGGGGACACCGGGGGAAACAGGGGGATGTAAATGACGACCGGGACACCGGGACAGGGAATGGTCGATTAGCAATCACCATCAACAAAGCTCAAGGGCAATCATTAGAATCATGAGGTATAGATCTGAATACAGATTGTTTTCCCATGGACCATTATATGTTGCATGTTCAAGAGTCGGTAAACCTGACAATCTATTTATATGCAAAGACAATGGGACAGCAAAGAATGTTGTATATTCGCAAGTTTTACGTAGTTAAAACCATATATATATATCTATCTATATTCACAGGTGGGACATAGGGACACAACTACAATGGCGCGTAACTATTATGGCGCGTAACGACTTACGCGCGCGGGGGGGCTTGGGGGGGGCGCGAAGCGCCCCCACCAACTAGGTGTTGGGGTGGCGCGAAGCGCCACCCCAACAGCTAGTATATATATATATATATATATATATATATATATATATATATAGGTAACTTTTCTGTTCTTTATTTTGTTTGCCTTTGCTCTCTTTGTTTTGTTTTATTTTCTTTTGTCTTCATTTGTTGTTTTGTCTTTTGTTGGTGTTGTGTCCTTTTGTGACAGATTTTCAATAAATAAATGAATAAATATCTAATTTAGCCCTGTTCTCTGCTGCTCGTGATTTAATGATTTAATCTATTTGGCTCATATACGAAGTATACAATGGCTTTAGAAGAGGGCATTAGTAGTTTTGAAGTGGCGGGGGCCTAGAATTTAGTAGACTAGCTTAAATGTAAATTTCAACTGAACAATCTTGCCCAAACCAAAGGAAATGATCAACCCAGCCTCTTCCTTTAAATTAGCCACTGCCCTGGAGGGCGACTGTCCTCTCCTGAATTCATTGAATAGTTTCATCTCCTCTAATCTCATTGAATGTTTTTTTTTAGTTAAATTGTAATTATCAAGTTATTGGGTTGAATCAAGAGGTGGCAACCACTATGTCATCTTGTGTACTTATCGGAGTGTCGCTTGTTCTGACATGCATGGCACGCTTTCGCTCCCCCTGGGCTCTGATCCCATCATTAAATATTTCTCATACGCATGGTGCGCCCAAACTGAGGGGGTGCTCACTTTTGGAAATCACGTATCACGGGGTGCGTGCCAAGCGTGGCGGAAACTGTGTCATTATGTGAGGGAAACTATGCCAAGCATGGTCAAACTGTATGGTACGTGTGGTGTTTAATGTGCATACCGGATGACGGGACTATTCCCTCTCCCCCTGACACAACCTTGTCTACGCGATTTCTGAAACTGGACCACCTCTCGCTTTTACAGACATTAACTTGTAGAAATTGTTCTTTACGAAAAAAATGACTTCTGTGATAGATTCCAAATATTAAAACTATCTAGAGTATTTGCTATTCGGAATTTGACGTTCCCAGGGGGGGGGGGAAGTCTTAGTATTTCCCCTTATCTTTTCTATTTATCTTTCCCCTTTATATACCATGATAATTCCCCTGTGCGAGGTATTCTTCGCACCACGAACGAGTTAATTAACGTAGTTCTGATCAAAACAGTGAAATGTGTTTGAATGCTCTGTTATTGCGCCTTCAATCAGCGATATATTTTAAAGGGCTTCAAGTGATTAAGTGGAATATTAGTGTTATACCACTCGCGAAGTGGCGTTTCGAAATTACATCAGGCAAAGTAGTGTCTGGGCTTGCTTAACTTGGGTGTCAGAAATATTGATCTCACTAAACCTCCCTTAAGCTCTAAATGGGTACCTGGAGAAATCTGGGGAAGGTAAACAGGAAGGGTGTGCGAAAGCACAGGATGGCTGGCCCCCAACCCCCTATTGCACTTCCTGGCTGAAGGGCCAAGAAACGGAGATCAGCACCGCCGGTAGGGACTGTAAAGTCTAATGCCGTATTCTTTACCTTTACCTTTAAACCTCCCTTAATCATTCTGTTTCACTATGGCAAGTATAAAAGGATGTGCAATTTTGTTGAAAATGGTAAGAATTCATTTGAAAAAAAAGGAAAAATGAAGAATTAAATTGTTTCTTTCAGTTTTCGCGCTAAGACTATCACGTTATTAGATAATGTTGGAGGCAGGGCTGTGGGGAGAGGTTATTTGCGATAAAACTATCATTTTGGCTTTTTGAATGTCAAATAACAGAAAAGTAGGTATATTATATTTGTGAAGTTTAAAAGAAAGGCTACAAACTGGTATATTCATGGGGGTAGCGGGGCTTTGGGTCCTTATCCCTGAAAAATCTGTTATGAGTATCCCATTGTGTTTCTCGTGGAAATAAAATTCAGAAGACATTCTGATTTCAAGACCTTCTCCCGTGCAAGGCCTTGGTTAGAGGCATGAGATTGTGTAGTGTCTGTCTCAATTTTACGCACGCAACGTTTCCACATTGCAACTCAGGAAATTCTAAAACGTCACTACAGGATACGGTAGGTTCTAGGAAGCTGGTATTTGGAATAGATAATGTAAAACAGTAAATCCACAGCATTAATACGAAATACCCCGACATTAATACGACGTACCCGACTTTTTGTCTCCGAGCCTGTCCCTGCAAGAATCTCTGCACCTCTGATCACACATTATGTGCTTCTTCTATGCACAGATTGAAGGGTTACTGAGTCCAAGTCTTTCCGATGTCCTAAAATTCTTGTGATTGCCTGCTTAATCATGTTATCATGTTGCGGAGCACCCCCCCCATTATTATTTTATTTTATTTTTTGCTTGTTTTTTATGATTATCTGCGATCTATAATTCGATAACAGCAAAAGATAAAAATTCGGTTTTTGTTCTTCTAAAGCGGGATCATGGAACAAATACGGTGAAGTTCCTCTGAAGTTGCAATTTCCCAGTAATTATCTAGAAAAGCGGAAAGCGAAATTTATTGAAAATATGAGAAATTAGTGATCTCAAGAAATTAATCATTAAGATCTCAAGCTTAGGGAATAAAGAAGACGTGGAGATAAGATAAGATAAGATATTTATTTCAAAAAAATCACTATCTCAAGCCCTCAAAGGGCCGAATTCGGACTTCGGAGTCGACTAATAAAACAAACAAAGCAAAAAACACAAAGCTAATAATAATAAATAATCAAATTATGAGTCAAAAAAATAAATAAAAAAATATATAAGTCAGAAAAAAAAGGAAAGGGGACAAAAAAGTATAATAACACAGAAATGAACAAGAAATAAACATATATATCTACAAATTAAAAGGGACACTAAAAAAAAGTCCAAAAACTCACAAAAAAAAGAACGAAGCATAAAACACATGAAAAACACATATGAATTAAAAGGGAAACTAAACCAAAACAGCGGGAGGCAAGCAAATTAGTGTAACGACCTAAAGCACCTCACAAAAAAAGAAGGGGGGGGGAGAAACTAGTTGGCTATTTTATTTATTTTTTCTGTGATGAAGGGGACAAAGGTTTTTTCATATCTGGAAGTACCGCAGCGAATGGGAGACAAAACTGGGATAGGCTCAGAAACAGCTCGAGGCTGTCGTAATCTGGATGGTGAGTGACGTTTGGGGAAAATACTTGCCGTCCGAGGGTTCGTTATTGCATTTTTTGAAAAACGGAGGCACAACGACGACCTCCTTCGCTCAAGGGTTTCCAAACTAGCTTTTTTTAGGACCAGAGAGTAAGGCACCTTGCCTTCTTTGAAAATTATTCGCAAGGCTCTTTTTTGGATTGACTCAATTTTGTCTGATTCTTCACGGGAGATGCCAGGGTGCCAAACTGGACAAGCATATTCAAGATGCGGACGGACAAAAGACGTGTACAACCTTAAGGAGTGAGAAGGGGGGACGCTATATTTATTTAGGAGCTTAAGGAGGGCGATAGACGCATTAGCTTTATGGATGATATCTTTAACGTGGATATCCCACTTTAAATTTGAAGAAATTGTGACTCCAAGTAATTTAACCGAGGATGTATAAATTTCAGGAGGGATAGGATTAAGAAAACAGGGCGAGGATTTGAGGAAACAAATCGGCATTATCATGGACTTAGAGGGGTTTACGGTCATATCTAGGTCCAAAGCCTCACTTCCAATTTCATTGAGAATACTCATAGGGTCACTTAGTAAATTTCTGAAGCAACTTTCAACAATCGTTAGGTCATCAACAAATTTCCAACGGTCTGGAACTTCCTTCGCAAGGCTGTTAACCATGACTGAAAAAAGGAGGGGGCCTAGGAGAGTTCCTTGGGGTATGCAATTGTAGATAGGGAGAGGATTTGAGTAATGGTTCTGGTATTTAACCACCTGTGATCTATTTGTTAAAAAGGAGGCAACCAATTTTACCAGTAAGGGTTCGATATTGAACTCGCTTTCTAGTTTCTCAATTAAAATATTGTGGTTAACAAGGTCAAAGGCTTTCTGAAGGTCAATAGAAATTAAGTTTAGCCAGGAATTAGGTTTTTCGAGGATTTTCCCGATGTGGTCAATAAGAGAAACGAGGTAGTGGGAAGTAGAAGTTGATTTTAGGTTTCCAAATTGTTTCAGGTCAGTAAGAGGTAGGATTTTTTCCTTTAGCAAATCTGCAAGGAATCCTTCATACAATTTTGAAAAAATAGGAGTAAGCGTAATAGGTCGAACACCATCAAAGCCAGGCTTTCCGTTTTTCTTTTTCAAAGGGGTAATAAAACCCTGTTTCCAAATTGTTGGAATTTGCCCAGACTTAGTAATTTCGTTAAACAGGACAGACAAGGGCTTAGACAGGAAATCACCGAAGGCTCTAATAAGAGGAAATGGGATATCCAAAGGACAAACACTTGTCTTTCTTAGTTTATCAATTCTTCTTTCAATCCCAGACGGGGAAACAGTCGGGAAAAGAGGGGATGGGGCTCCTGTTGATAATTGGATTGGCAATGCTGGAAGGCTCTGGACAATGGAAGCGAGAAATTTATTTAGACTATTTGCAGTAACATCAGGGGGCTCTGGTAAGTTGAAATTAAGCTGGTCAAGACTCCTGCCAAATAGCTTTTTAACCTCGGAATACCAGTTTTTTGGCTTATTAGTGAACAATTCTTCGATCTTATTTTTGTAGTATGATCGTGCCAATTTACGAATTTCTCTTTTAATTGATTTTCTTAATATATTGGCTTGATCGAGTTTACCATTCTTAAACAGCTTCAATTTGGTTCTAATTAGTGTTTTTATTGTTTGATTAATAAAGGGTTTGTCACTTGAGCACCTTTTAAACCTTTTTTCTGGGAAACAAATTTGATATTTATCAATTAGCTTTTTATGATACATGGCTGTTTTCTCATCAAGGTTTTTTAAGCTATAAATGTCGGACCAATCTTCAGTACTCAGCCACATACCAAAAGAAAGAAGACCAGAATTTTGAAGGGGGCGGTAAGTGCTATAAGTCTTTGAGAAAGTATGCTTAAAAGTTGAGGAGGGGGACAAAAGAATGGAAAGATGATAACTCCCACCTAATGGGGGCAAAGTTGAGGGAGGGGTGTAAAAATTATACATATTAGTTAAAATAACATAAAGAGAGGTATATCCCCGAGTCGTCGGTGTTTTAACAATTTGCTTTACTTTAAGTGAAGCACAAAAGGAATCCGTTTTAAGGTCGTTGGCATCGCCAACTAAAAAAAGGCCAGCATTGGGGTACTTAAAAATAACAAAATCAGCACTTGCCTGTAATTGCTGGATAAAATTACGTTTTGACTCGATATTTTGATTTGGGGAGTAATAGAAAACAGCTATTACAATAATACTAAATGGACGAGGGAGTACTTTTGGTCTAACACTTAGCCAGAGGATTTCATCATACTCGGATAAGTTAGGGACTAGAATAACCTTTGGGTAAAGGTGACTCTTAGTAAAAAACAGAACTCCGCCACCTTTTTTCCCGAGTGGGTGGTCTGAAGGACGGAGTTTAATAAACTCTGAATAATTTGTCAGGTGTAGGGACCCTGGGTAGCACGCTGTACGTGCCTGGAGTTGACTATGAAGTCGTGAACTCAAAGCGCTTTTTTTCCAATTACGGATGATCTCCATAGGGGATGCTAGCTGCCTAGACCCCCTACATGAAATCCTTATTTTTTTTTGATCCTTTGTAACAATCGCGTCCCCGTAGATGCAACAAAATAAAAAGACAATTTTTTTCAACTAAAAGTAGCCTAAATAGCAACACCTTAAACTGAGGACGAACTGGAACTATTATGTTAGGGGATTGCTCCCTCCTCTATAACTCACCCTTTACGCTAAAGTCTTTTCTACAACTTGTAAAAAAAGCTTATTGTTCTAATTAAACGAACCTTGTGGTTCAGGAGTCGTTCTTAAAGAATTGGAACACAAAGTCAAGCTTCAGCGTAAAAACTAGGTAATGAGGCGAGGGCAATCCCCTCATATACGTAATAATTTCTATTCGTTTTAAGTTTTAGTGTTGCTCCTTACTTTTAGTTGAAAAAACTTGTTTTTCGTAAAATTTCTTGCGGATGATTCTGATTGAAATTTTTTTTCATAGCGCTCTTTCATTTGAAAAAGACTTTAATTTCTTATCCCTCCTCCGTAGAATAGTTCTCCCACAAATACTTAATGAATCTTACTTATTTGGCATCAGCGTAAGCCAATTCTTTTGATAAATCTATTGATATCGAAATTCCGTTTTTAGAGTTCCGTTTACTATTGAGCCACGTCGCTCCTTACTTACAGTTCGTTCCCTCGAACTGATCCATCAGCGGAAAAAAAATCAAGAAAAAATTATTTTTATCACTTTGAACTTATCAGATGATGCTACTTGTTTTTGGCCAGACCATGAATAGTGCTACACTATTATTTAATATGAGTCACCCCCCTCTCCACAAACAGCGCTATTAACTACGCTTATATTCCTAATTCACATACTGTGTTACATATTTAAAAAAAATGTCTTAAAATGTTTACACGAAAAAAAAGAGAAAAAAAAGACTCTGTCATTGATCGAGATGAGTTCTGTGCAAACAACGGGTTGTTTGCTAATATATGGCCTATGCAAAATGTCTGTTCACACGCGTGTGTTTGCTTTGCAAACATCCTTTGACTTAAAAAACAAATAATGTCTAGTGGCTTTTAATGCCCTACTGCAAACAGTGGATCGAACGCTCTTGAGTTTCAAGTACTGTTTAGGTCTGATTATCGTCAATATAGAACTTGTTTATGTTACTCCTCAATTAGGCTGTATTTTGGAATTGTGTTTTTTTGCGTATATTGTTAGTTTTCAGGAATATTCTAGAATATAGAGAATGGCTATGCGCACAAGGTTTGAGAGGGTAGAGACCTAGTTCCCCAAATTTTTTTTTTTTCACTGGAGAAATTCACTGGCTTGTTTTGTTTTGAAAAAGTTTCGTCAAACTAAATTCCTGTTGCGATTTAGAATCATATTTGAAGCCTTATTCAAAGGTGCTTTGGTCCAAAACTTGGAGGAGGGGCAATGTGACAAGTGTGTCAATAATTGACCAAATTGACAAGTTTATTAAAAAAAGGAAAATGGAATGAAAAAAATATGGAGGGAAGTGTCCCCTGGATCCACCCCTGATCTATAATTGTGTTTCTGTGAATTATCATAGTGGCCTTTCTCCTAGTTGGACCCCTCCCCCTCGAAACACGCTAAATCAAGATTTTGGTGACCTTCTTTTCCTGCGTAAGAAAGTCCAGAATAAAAATACGCAAAATCTGTAATAACTTCACCGATAATTTTATTTTGAGAATAAGCATAGGCTTCTTATTTATTATAAGATAAACAATGATATTCATATATAAAGCTGAAATTTATAAATTATCTTATGATAAAAGAGGGAAATTTGCCAATTAATCCCTTCCCCAAAAAGACTCCTTTCTAATTGTAAAAAGCCTGTATTTATGCAAGAACTAATGAAGAAAACATTTTACATAAGAGAACTTTTCAAAGGGAGTAAAGAACTATAATAAAATTAAAGACGGGCAGAAATAAGGTCAAATAATAATTCAAACTGGAAATGATCAAAAATACTATCAACGGACAAAAAAAAATCCGAAAATGACAAGAATGAAAATGGATAATCAAAAATAACAGATACCACTACATGGTGAAATCAGACATATAGGGCGTGAGAATACCCCTTAAGGATTTACTGCTATTTTCAACTTGAATTTTTCTTTCAAGAATTTTTTAAGTTTTTAAAAAGACTGGCTTTTAAAGAGACAGAGGGAAAAGTTCTTCTATTTGTTTATGTGTTTTCAAAGTGTAGGGGAAATGGTGCAAAAAAATTATATCGTGTGTGGGGTAATTTGTGTTCGTTGTAAGGTCGACTTAAGCATTCGTTTTAGTTTCTGCTTGTTGTATGATTCATTTATTCGTCTATTGCTGCGTTCATTTGTGTGGGATTTTGACAAATTCAAAAATTTTGTTATTATTTTCAATTCGAAATACTTTCAAAATATTCTTTAGGATTGCTAGGAAAGCATGGAAGGGTAACTGAAATGAAAATTCGATACTGAATGACTTTTCAAACTTTCATTTTATATAAAGCTTTTTTAAAGGCTTACTAGCAAGACCATGTCCAGGGGGTGGTAAAAGTTTCCCCCCTGCTCCAAAATTTTCGTGTGACACGTAAAAAGGTAACAAAAAAGAATATAAACACGTTTTTAATGCGCTAAAAAAAAGTACCCCCGCTCTCTCCGGAAAATATTCTTCCGTAAAACACTTCCCGAAAAAAAAAATCCTGGATGCGGCCCTGTTTTTTGCTTTTTTCGAATTTAGTGTGGACTTTTATCTGTATTTTTTATTAGTTTATTTTGCGAGTGGAGATGGTCGATTGGTGGTCTCGACTGAAATATTTGTCTATTTTTCACTGGCTATTATTATCTTCATTTTCTCCTCTTTATTATTATTTTTTTTTTGGTTTGGCAAAATACACTATCTAAAGAGGCAATTTAAAAACCTACGAAGACGAAATATTTCATTAAAATCTAAAATTTGAAATTAAAAATTCTAATAAATGAAAATTTAATTAATTTAGATTAATTACAATTTTATAACAAAGTAAATTCGTATTCAGAGTTTTCTTTGTTCATGCTTATTACCGGATCCAGGAATGGTGAGCAACGCCCAGGGTGAAGCGTAGCACGTGTGGTATGAAAAGGCGAGGAGTGGTGTAAGTGTGTTTCGAGTGGTGGAGCAAATTTTGCTCCAAGATATGTGCCGCGTGTTGGAGAATCAGGAATTGTGATTTATATGCTTTTACTGTATAATGTATCTAATTGTGTCTTCCAAAATCAAGCAAAATGGAAAACAACTTAGAAAAGATATCATGTTCTCAGGGAGGAGGAAATGACCATTTGCTTTTGAAATTTCACTTTACTCTCTGAATTTCGTGGGAGAGGGAGGAAATTTGTGTTTGTATAGGGTAAAAAAAGAATAAGTAAATTAAACCGAAAAAATTAACGGTTGTAGGAACAGCCCTAAAAATTACAGGAGCGCGGCTCTTATGCCTCCCACCCCCAACGTACATGCTCAAATCGACTGCTATTCTAAGAAAGCAGGATTCAGATGAAACTGAAGTTTAAAAATTTTAATTACTCAGTTTTTTCTAAGGCAAGATTTGTATATACGTAGTAATTTGTTTCTTGGTTGGTCATGACCTGTTTGGAGGGAACGGGGACAACTTCGAATAAACGCAAAATTTGGTGATATACTTGGAAAGCATTAAAAAAAAGAAAGGAGCAATTTAAAAATGAAGACAGATGTTGAGGTTTCGGAAGAGGGAACAAAGATTCAAATTTTTCCCGGCTTGTGTGTCCTGGCTTAAGGGGCATAATGGTGAAAGTAAAATAGTATGAAAAAGAAGTGTTGCTGAATTGTATGTTTAAATTGGCCATATCGGTACAGCTGAGATTGCATGGTAGTATAATCAATTTTCACAAGAGATGTTTGCGTGTTTTCAAAGAATCAACACAATTAACTTTTTCCTATTTAGTATTCACAAGAAGTGATTTCCGATTTTGTCATTAAGATTGTTCCTAATTTTAATATTCTACACACGCAATGAGCACAAAGCAAGCTAGTGCTGTAATCACAGTTCATTCACATCTTAATACGACACCATTTGGTAAGCTAACAGAAATGCTTGGCATAGAAAAAAGTAAAGTGTCCTCTTTCGTAAAAAGTAAACTTTTTCAAAGATTTGATTGTAATTTTTATGATTTGTAACGTTTCTACTCTGTGTAAAGGTTATAAAAATCAAGGCGCTATGGCCACTGGCCATGATTAATGACAATCACGACGAACATTTTGGCTATATGAGACTAGGCGTCTTCAGCGTTAAGAAGAGAAAAAACCTGAAACATAGCAATTTAAAAAAAGGATAAAATCTAAACTAAAAAGAACAAAAATAAAAATACCAAATTCAACGTGTATACTGATTTTATTTCATGATGAACAAGGGTGTGTTCTTCCGAGGGGGGGGGGGGCGGGGAAACTTAAAAAATTTCATCAAAATTTATTTATATGAATCTTGTTGCGTCTGTACGAGTTGAACGAAATTTCAGGAGGGGTTCAAACCCCGTACCCCCTGGAAACAGCCTTGATGATAAAATCGAAACTGCCTTGATGAACACAGCGAGGACAATATACAATTAGCAAAATGCTTCTATGAACCAGTGGTGGATTCAGGGGATTGGGGACCTTCCCTCCAAGATTAAAATCGAGTACTATGAAGTGACAAAATAATGTCGGAAGACTATTCAACTTTAGCAAAGAAGATTGATGCTGTCCCATCCTTCTCAAACCTTCTAACGGGTTGTAATTTACATTGATTGAACACAGAATTTAATTCAGACGGCGATGTTCTGTTTGCTGAAACGAAACATATGAAAACATATAAAAAAACACGAAACACGAAAACATATGAAAACAAAATCACCATAACAACTAAGATTTCTTGTAGGAACTAATGAAGTCGAATTTTTTAATATATAAAGATGCTAATACTGGAAAGTCTTGGTAACAGTTTTTTTCGATGTTCTAGTTATAAAATAATTCTTTTTAAATAATCCTCCCTTATCTTTTCTTGCCCCTTGATCTTTCCAGGAAATCTGCTGAACGTAGACAGGTCCGTTGGTCTGAAATGTAGGCATACTATACTAAATGTTGACATACTAAATTTCTGTAATCTGTATATAAACAAAATTCTGTGTTCTGGTACACGTTTCTGACATCTTACGAATGGCTGAAGCCGAGCAAACCTCGCTGGTTGCAATCTTGTGTGTCTTTGGTCGTGTACAGGATTTTTTTCGGGGGGGGGAGGTTGCAAAAGGAATTTTTCGGGGTATGAGAGGGTTACAAAAAAAAACTTTAAAAAACGTGTCAAAATTATTTATGTTCTTTTTTTATTACGTTTTTACAATTTGGTTAAACATTTTTTTTGGGGGGGGGGGGGGTCAAACCTCTTAACCCCGCGGATACGGCCTTGTGTGTGTGTATGTGTGTGTGCTTAGTTTTTGCAAAACTTCTATATTGTTCTAAATGAACAACGAAACATCTGAGTCATAAAGAAGGAAACAGTAATTATAAGCTATTATTTGAAGACACAATTTGTCACCATCGAAAACAAAGCCTTATTTTAGATCAATTAGTTCTACTACGTGGTATTCAATTTATGGTGAAAGAAGCCTTAACTGTTAATGCCCTGTCTGTGGTTTTCTCGTTGTCACATATTCTATGAACACGATTTCTGCTTCCGTTCAATCTCGAATTTCATATTAGGGAATCCGGAACGAGAATTGGTAGCTCAGTGCAAGGCCGTACCAAGGATTTTTTTTCCGGTGGGGGGCAAAAGAATATTTTTTACTTGTTTACAATATGGTACACACCCGAAGTTAAATTAGGTTAGCCCCAATGAAATATACCAAAATATGATGAGAATACAATTCCTAGGTAACAAAATTCTGAAAAACTAAAACTAAGAATTAACGTGAGGGGGCCACGAAGAATGAATCTTACTACCTAAGATAACCTAACCAAACCAAAACTATGTCTATATATTGAATATTTAGTAAAAAATATACCTACAACGGAGATTTCAACTGAGCCTAAGCTAGTTTTCTTCAAATACTGACACGTATAGGCTAGACCGGTTATTGTCTGATCTGAAGATCCAAATTCTCGAGTGCGTACCATATGCAAAAGTAGCCTACCGGATTTTTTCCAACGGGGGTTTTCCAAAAAAAAAATTAACGCGTAAATTTTTTTTGTATTCATTTTGTTACGTTTTTACAAATCGTGCAGACATTCTGAGGAGGAGGGTTACAACTCCCTCCTTCCTGAACACGGCCTTAACTCTGTCATCATTCCTAACCAGGTTTCTGATGACAAGATCTGGATAGCCCCACAAGTGATTACTAGAGGCTCCAAAAGTATTACTACAGCTACTACCACTAGCCACTTTTTTCTGCACCAAACCACCCCATAATAAAATAGGTGCGCGTGCTTCTCCTCAGCCAACATCCGTTCAAAGCTTAACTCTTTATCTCCCAGCAATGCAATTCTGTTTTTCTTGAAAGAATCTCTTGTCACCTCTTTCCACTGTATTTAAAAAGTACGATTCTCGTATACGAAAATCGTGAAACATAAGTAATGCCATTCGCACAACTCGGCCTGGCCATTTTTAAATTTCTTTCGTACAGCTTATTATTTGATTTAAGGTTCTCACTAGGACCTAAAACAACCCTTAGACGATTCCTCTGTATCAAGGCTGTTTCCAGGGGGGAGGAGTCTAGAGAGTTCGAACCCTCTCCTCCAGAAATTTTGTCTGACTCGTACACAAATTATGCATGTATATTTTGAAGTTTGTTCTGTACACTCCCCCCACCCGAAAATAACCTACCAAACAAAATCCTTGATATGCCTTTGCTTTGGATCTAATTAATTGATCCAATTAATCCATCATTAATTGATCCATCGTGTATTAATTAAAAAACTCTGCTTACGAGAAGTTTTTCGAACGAAAGGAAAGAGCAATATTAAAACCTAAGGCAATCAGAAATGAGGTCGGTACTTGTGTGATATACCCCTACCGCTCAAGCTGTTCATGCATCAACGAATAGTAAACTAGTTTCTTTTGCTAGTTTCTTACGAATTAGCATGAGAAAAGACAAATAAAAGTGACAGAATAGATGGGAAATGTATAAATTGGGCTATATATTTGCACATTAAGGGGCTTTTGGTAAAGTATATGGATATTGTGAAGCCAGAAATAATTCTTACTTCACAATATCGAAATAATAGTAGCTAACTCATTTTGCGCGCAGACCCGCTATACTTTACAGCGACGAGTCTTTCTAACAGAAACTGGAATATCATCAGTCAAATAGATATTAGAAAATTTCATCACAATTTTTCTATATAATTTTTTAGCGTTTTTCAGCAATGCCAATCGAATCCCTGCATTATGTATCTCAACTTTATTTTTTCCTTTCCATTTGGCTTTTCCTAGCCAAAACCGAAATTTGCAACTTCAGACTTGACACTTCATCTTCTACGGCAGAAACTCGCGGCTTTAATTCAGATATTTCCTTATTTGAATCCATCACTGATTTTTCTACTTACGTTAATCAGGTTTCTACTGCTTTCATACTAACTGCTAGACCTTGTAAAGCAGTTGAGTAGCTCTTTACTGTTGCTAAAATCATAGCTATGCTGTCAGCTAACGATTTTATTGACAATTTTTCAACTGATTAAATAAAAAAAAGTTTTTTCAACTGAAAGTAAGGTGCGACATTAAAACTTAAAACGAACAGAAATTACTGTGTATGAAAAGGGCTGCTTCCTCTTCAACGCCCCACTCTTTACGCTAAAGTTTGACTCTTTCTCTCAACCCATCTTTTTAAAACAGTAAAAATTGTGGGGGTGTTTCCCCCTATTTTCTAAAATAACGCAAATTTTCTCAGGCTCGTAACTTTTGATGGGTAAGACTAAACTTGATTAAACTTATATATTTAAAATCAGCATTAAAATTCGATTCTTTTGATGTAGCTATTGGTATCAAAATTCCATTTTTTTAGAGTTTTGGTTACTATTGAGGCGGGTCGCTCCTTACTACAGTTCGTTGCCACGAACTGTTTGATGTGCCTGCCGAGACATTTGAAATGTTAGAACTGTCAATCTCTTGCTGCTTCTTTTGTTGTTTCGTCATTCCAAATGAACCTCTTCGATAAATTTAGAATAAATAATAAAAACAATACGCTCACTTAGAAAGCTCCTCTTTTACCCACATGGAGGGGAACATGCAATTTGCTTAATAGGGCTCTAATTGAGCTACTGCCAGCAACTAATACCCTGGAAGCCTCAACTTAGCACCTTTAGCCTTTCCAGGGATTTTGCAGATTCGCCCTTTGGATAAGCTAGATGCACATAGTGTCTTTCGGCTTACTTCAGTATCCCCCTGTACATTTTTCTGAAAAATTCCACTATATTACACCAGTCTCCCCCCTCCCCTTTCCATTTTAAAATATATGGGTACTTAGCATTATACGAGAAACACTCGAGAAGTGAAGCTTGGTTAATGCTAATGAAATATACCCAAGTAAGATAAAAAATAATAATTTAGAAACAAATTTGGGATATATATATATTCCAATTAGGAGGGGGAGAGAGGTAAAGCATAGCATATATTAAATACGTAACCTAAACAAACCTATTCTAAACTAACCTAACAAAACCAAAGTGCCGACTAAATATTTAATTAAAATATAGCTATCCATAGTCAGACACCATATTCTATCGCTATTCATTGCCAACTAACCGGGATGAAAACCGGGTAATGTCTTGAATATCTCTTGTATCAAACAGTTCTTGGTAACAAACTGTAGTAAGGAGCGACCCAGCTCAATAGTAACCGAAACTCTAAAAAATGGAATTTTGATACCAATAATTACATCAAAAGAATCTCATTTTAATGCTGATTTTAAATATATAAGTTTCATCAAGATCAGTTATGCCTAAAGTTACGAGCCTGAGAAAATTTGCCTCATTTAAGAAAATAGGGGGAAACACCCCCTAAAAGTCATACAGTCTTAACAAAAATCACACCATCAGAGTCAGTGTATCAGAGAACTTTATTGTAGAATTTTCAAGCTCCTATCTACAAAAATGTGGAACTTCGCCTTTTTTGCCAGAAGACAGATCACGGATGCGTGTTTTTTTTTTTTTTTTTTTTGTTTTTTTTTTTTTTTTTTTTTTCCCAGGGGTGATCTTATTGACTGAGTAGTCCTAGAATGTCGCGAAAGGAATAATTCTAACAGAAATTAAAAGTTCTAGTGGCCTTTTTAAGTGACCAAAGAAATTGGAGGGTACCTCGGCCCCCTCCCGAACTCATTTTTTCCCAATAGTCACTGGATCAAAATTCTGAGATAACCATTTTATTCACCATAGTCGAAAAACCTATTAACTATGTCTTTAGGGACGACTTACTCCCCTGCAGTCCCCATGGGAGGGGCTGCAAGTTACAAACTTTGACCTGCGTTTACATATAGTAATGATTACTGGGATGTGTACAGACTTCCTAATGATTACAGGGGATTTTTTTTGTTTGGGGGGGAGAGTTGAGGGGGGGGTTTATGTGGGAGGATATTTTCATGGAGAAACTTCTCATGGGGGAAGAGAATTTCAATGAAGGGGACGCAGGATTTTTTAGCATTATTCGAAAAAATAAGGAACAAAATATGAAAATTTTTTTCTACTGAAAGTAAGGAGCAACATTAAAACTTAAAACGAACAAAAATTATGACGCATATGAGGCGTTTACCTCCTCGTTGTACCTCACTCTTTACGCTAAAGTATTTTTAGTAATTTAAACTATTTATTCTACGACCTATGTGATTCAGAGGTCATTCTTAAGGAATTGGGACAATATTTCAGCTTTAATGTAAAGAGCGAGGTATCAGCGACGGTTGAACCCCATCATTAAGGCAATAAAAGCATACGAATATAGAAGTTCGTTACGTAAGTTAATTCGTAAGTTACGTATATTTTTTACCAATGAAAACGTTTGTAAAAAATTAAAAGTTCTAGCTGCTTTTTTAAGTAATCCTAAAATTGGAGGGCAACTAGGCCTCCTCCCTCGTTCCTATTTCTCAAATCTTCCGATTATTTGCAATTAATTAATATGCAAATTTCGTTTTAATTATTTATGTGCGGAGGGCCAAGATCAAAACATACATTAATTCTAAAACGTCCAGAAATTGAATAAAAAAAGTTTTTTTTAATGAAAGTAAGGAGCAACATTAAAACTTAAAACGATTAGAAATTACTCCGTATATGAAAGGGGCTTTTCCTCCTCAACACCCCGCTCTTTACGCTAAAGTTTCTTACTGTTTTAAAAATAGAGTTAAGAGAAAGAGTCAAACTTTAGCGTAAAGAGCGGGGCGTTGAGGAGGAAAAGCCCCTCTCATATACGGAGTAATTACTGTTTGTTTTAAGTTTTAATGTTGCTCCTTACTTTCATTTAAAAAACTAGTTTTTTTATTTAATAATACTTAAGTACCAATATATGCTAGAACAACTCCCGTTTCATATTATTTACGGCTCTTGTCTGACGGGCCTGGGGGCATCATGTCATCCCTGGGGGCATTGTATCGTTCCTTTTGACTATCTTGAACAAAATTGTCTGTATCAAAATGTTGATCACATGTCTTTAGAAATTACTCTGGGATTAGATAGGAGAAGGGGTGACGGAAGGTGTCTGGCAGCTCTCCAATCACTTTTAGCTTTAAAAAAAAACAATATAACCTTCTATTTCCAATTGACTGTACCCCCTTCGAAGTTTCTACGTTCACTCCTTGCATAAAAAGTTGCTCTGAGCAAAATAAAACTAATGATATCATGCATTGAACATTTATGGCTCTTTACTAGGCAATTCGAGAGCGTTGCCTCTAATATAATCCTTACCTCACCGTAGCTCATGCAATCAAAGCCACTTACCTGCAGAGAAAAGGGGAGAGGTTCGTCGCTACATTTTTTTAATGTTAAATACAGTATTTTCATCTTCCCCTCAAATTTTTGAGTTCCTCTCTCTTTTGCTCCAGTTTTTTTTATAGCTATTTGGATCTTCCATCTTTTCTAATGCAATATTGTTCGTTTCTAATATTTTGGGAATTAACTGTAAATTTTAATTTCAGTATTCTGATTTTTTTTTTCAAGTGACAAGTGACTTTTCAAGGGCCATGGGTATCAATATCCAATGTAATTTATAGCCTGTGTCCTAGGCCATGTCTAGGGAAAGATACGGGTTTCGAACCCTTACCTCTGGAAATGAGAGAATTATAGAAAAATTCAACTTTTGGTTCTATTTAAATTGCCGAAAACATATTTTCTATTGTCAGACCCCCCCCCCCCCCACCCCACTCTCGGAGTAGGTTACACTCTCTAAATCAAAATCCTGTATTTAAATCTTGTCCTTTTTTGAAGGTGTATATTCAAACACTGAATACAAAGGGAGTAACAGTTAAAATGTGCCACGGAATTCATTTCTTTTTTCATGAAGAAAATTGGCAATTTTAGCATAAATACTGATGTCAATCTTGTGAATTGAAAAACCTCAAATGTGACTCTGGTGAAATAAGAAGGGGCTAGGAGGGGCTCATTCTTCTATAATTTAAACTCTAAATAGGCTGCATAATAGTGGCTTCAATTCACTGATATGTAAGGGGGGGGGTATATTTTACTTTTTTAGTAAAGTTTTATTTTTTCAGTAAAAAAATGGCACTTTTCAATAAAAATGCCTCAAAAGGTATTTTTTTTCAATCTTGGGGAGGAAAAAAAAACTAGGTGGCAAATTTATCATCACCCCTTTCAACGGATGTCCCTTTTGCATAAGCTCTAAATATAAAGTTGTTGAAATCGTTAGCATTCCAAAGAGCTATTTCTGCTTCTTCTATATCTTGGTTAATAGGATTCACTGACCTTACTGAATCTTCTCGTGTCATGGCTTCGTCTAACTGCAAGTTTTGGATGCGGTAGAGGCTTCCGAAATAACGTTTTAGCTTATTTTTTTTAATACTCTGGAGTGAGGATAAGGAAGAAAAGAGTAACGTTAAATCTACCGTTTATATTTCAAGACTCTGAGCTTAAGCGTATTTTTTGTAATGTTTAGTGAACGTTTTAAAACTATATTTGTGCATGTATCGACGCCATGTTTAGTTAAAAAAAATTATATAGGGTAGGCTATAGTTGGTTTTCTTGAAATGATAAGATTTTTATATTTCAGTTTTTTAAGTGGCTAAAAATCAACAGCGTGTTGGACTTTGGACTCCCCTCAAAATACCGCTTTAGCTTTTCCTCTCTTTTTTTGGTAACCCCGAGTGATGACAGGGACGAAAAAAATAACGTCAAATCTCCCAATGTCTACATTATTAAGTCAGTAGTTGAAAACTAAGTGCATAGACAAGGGACATACTCAGCGGAGGGATCTTAGGGGCCTGCAGTCCCTCGAAATCTTAAATTTCCAAAATTTCCTGGCACTTTTCATTTAAATTATCAAATGAAATTATTTTCTCGTTTCCCCCATGAACAAAATAGTGTAGTAAATGTAAATAGGCCAAAGATGGCCTGTAGATTATCTTTTGTCATATATATTTTGTTTTAAATAATGATCTGCTGCTCTTATATTTAAACTACCTCTAGATTATTATTCTTTAATCGTTTGAATGTTTAGTGGGTTTCACTAAGTTGCCACTGGAAGTCTGTCAGATTTTATTCCATTCACTTTGACTAATCAAAAGGATTAAGGTTAAAAGCATAGGCCCTATCTTGTCATATTTAAGTATTCCACATTGTAATATTGGGATACCCCACATTATAAAGTTATATTTTTTAACATTACCAATGTTTTTTTTTAAGTTGCTTGATCTCATATTTTTCGATGTTAGTAGTGCCAACTAACCCTGTGATACCATATCCTGTGACCCTGTGATAGTGAATTCATACTCTGGTTGGCAATACGGGGCCCAGGGAAAGATCCCTGCTGCCGCAAGGCTGGCTGGCAGACTTGCTACGTTCCCCCGTAAAAAAGACTCAGCAATTGAAAACGTCGTATCTACACCCTATGCACCAGCTTTGTGTCTTGAGGATCTTTACCCTTCTTTTTACCTGGTACCCAGCACCCAGCTGAGACAAAAAGTAAAACTACTTATAAAGGAGACCCCAGAAGCAGAAATGGTACTACTGAGTATGCTAAGTTGCTATCAGTATTTAAAAAAAAAGAAGAAAATACAGCTTTGTGATTCTGCTAAGCAATGCTAGATGGCGTTGTTTTTTTTTTGCAGAAGACATGCTTTATCTTATCATGTTCATTATTTTCTTATTTATCTTTATAGGGTGTTGTTGTAATTTGCTTGATATTTATTCTTATTAGTCACCTTCTTGTTTGCCTTTGGCCCTCGGTTCTCGGACGTCCTAACGTTTCGACAATTTCAGTTTTAAGAAATTAGTGAAGGTTGGGTTAGCCGTGGCAACACTGTCCAACTAGCAGTTCTGTATCGTGTTTGTAGAAACCCTAGTTTCAGCCACTGTCGACTTCATGCTCCTGATGTACTAAACTTTTGTTTCTTTTGCCTGAAAGTTTAGTTTTCCAGAAGTGCAATATCTTTTCTGAGCTCATTCAGTATTCATTTAACTTAAGTTTCTTAATCAATTTTTATTATCTATATACTCAGTAATATGTTGTAATCTCCAACTTGTTTTTTATTCCTTTGTTGACACTGGTAATTTGTAAGAGATTAGAGGTGTCACCATAGGTTAACCTTGGGACACTGCATTATTTTGTCAGATTTTATATGGTTCTTCTTTAGATTCAGGTTCTTCTTCAGACTACTTTTATTAAGAACCCTAATGGTTTTACTCTTATATTTATGATTTTACTCTCATTATCTTATGATTTTACTCTTTATGGAAAAAAGTGGCAGCACCCTAGATAACCCTTCCTTGTTACTATAATTACTATATGACAATCATGAGAGCCATTTGCATACTGGTGTTGTTAATTTAGCAAAGGCTAATGGTGTCCATATATTAACATTGTCCCCATACTCCACTAATAAACTTCAACCATTAGATGTGGCACTTTATAAACTTCTCCAGACAATTCATGCTGCCGTAGTGGATTCAGAGATGAGTCTGAACCCTGGTAAAACTTTCAATATTTATAATATTGCTGCTTGTATTGGATCTGCATATGCTTGAGCCATGACTCAAACTTACAAATTATCAGCATTTCGATCAACTGGAATATGTCCTTTTGACCGCCATATTTTTACAGGTGAAGGCTTTCTGCCATCATCTCTTACATATCGTCCTGCACCTCATTGTTCTTCCACCAATAATGACACAGCTTTGCCTTCAACGTCTGCACAGTTTTCCAACCATGCTTCTACTGGATATGTCATTACTCCACCCGTAACATCTTCCCGTCGTTTCAGGAAGTAATTCCAACACTCCTTTAATTGCTCCTATAACTCCAGGTAACGAAGTTACCAGTTGTGCAAGTGGTAGCGCTTACCACAGTCCTGAAGAAGTATTTGGTTATCCAAAAGCAGGGCCATAAAAAGATCAATCGAAAAGGGCAAGAAAAGGGTTGCAGCCTCATAGCTACTGACACCCCTGAAAAAATTAGACTGGAAGAAAATGTAGATAAGAGACTATTAAGGAGTGTTAAGAAGAATGGGACAAACTGTACTGAGCCAGAAAAAAGGTCAGAAAAGATGGTAGGTTCAAAAATGTTGAACTTTCAAAAATGTTCAAAAATCTTAGATTGACAGCAACGAAGACTCAGATGACCCATTTTTTCCATATTGATGCTGGTTAATTAGTGCATGTTGTCTTTTGTTAGTTTGAATTTTGTTTTTCTTCGCTGTTTATCGTATTTGTTTTTGTTTATTTATAATACTCCGTACTTTGCGTTTTTTATACTTTTCGGGTAATAAAGTTAATTCATTCATTCATTCATTGCCTGATAAAATAAATGATTAACAGAGTTTTTCTGATCGCGAATCAGATGAAAGTTATCAATGATTTTTCAACAAATGCCCAGAATCTCTAATCTGGGACATTCGTCCTCCGCTGATTCAGTGTGAAAAACACCACCTTCTTTTACATCGGTAACATAGTTGAAAGACTCAGTGGTAAAGAAGATGGTGACTATGAAGCTTCCTGCTTGAGGAAATCTCTAACATGAGGGAAAATCTATTTATCCTTCTGTGCCTGATATAGAAATGGTGAAATATAACGAAATAATTCCTTTTCTCCCTTCTCTAACTGTTACCAAGGGAGGAACTTCCAGGCAAAAAAACCTTTTGTCTTTTAATTTCAAGGTTAGAGATGACATTCGTTGAGTGCAAAACAACTTCTTGCTATCTATGTATTTAGAATTTAGTATGCATTTTCAATAAATTTGTTTAAAACAAGAGATTGGTTATAATTTATACAATGTCCCAATCTGGGCTTATAGCCTGCCCAGGTTGGGACACTATTTGATTTTTTTTTAAATGTTGATTCACTGAAAAAAACTTCTCATTCTGAAGAATGAAAGTATGTGCCAGTACAATTATGTTGAGCTAAAGATATTAAGAAAAGTTTAATTAATAGTGAAGTAATTGATTTTTGGATTTTGGTGTCCCAACGTGGGCTGGTTTCCCCTATGCTTGACAATCATGTAGGGATATACTTTCAGTTAAAAAAATCTTTTGTTGTACAAAAAAAAGAGCATGGGAAGATGTCTCTTTCTTAACTTTCATTTTTCCCATGTAAACCATACTTATAATTTGTATTTCTTATGAGGTAAGCCAAATTCTGAAATTGCAAGGTTATTTGGCCTTGGACGTAATGGGCTACTAAGAGACATCCCCTAATTTTATTTATTCGTTTTATAATTTTTTCTTATGTCTTTGTATATATATTTTCTTATTTACTCTATGTGTGAGGCCTACGAATAATTCTGAATTCTGAAACTGCAAGCCTCGCCAAATTTTGTGCATATCTTTTATAATCCTGAAATTTATTTCTTTGGGCAATTCTTTCTCTTATTGCTCATTTTATTTGCTTATTAGGCCTGTTTATAAATGCTCGTATGTCGGATTTTGATAATCCCCTTCTAGTGAGCCAATCGGAACTCGGAATCAAAAGCTTAGGCCGTTTGCCTAATGGAATTTTCAAGACCTCATCAAATCTTATTAATTTGTTTTGTAATCCTTTTCTCCTTTTATTTTTTTTACCCTTAGCCTTTGAATGGATGTTAACATGCCGACATTTGGGTAATCATCTTCTAATGAGGAAATCAGAATTCTGAAATTGCAAGCTTAATAAACCCTTTAGCTGCTGGACATTCAAAAACCTCACAAAATCATTTGTTTTTCTTTTATAGTTCTCTTTCTTATTTCTTTGTATAATTCTTTATATTTTGGACTATGACAGTCACCTTTTATTATGGAAATCACAGTTGTGAAACTGCAAGCTTAATACCTCATGGACTTCTAAAAGCCTGACTAATCTTGTGCACTTCGCTTATATTTCTTTTTATTATTTCTTTATAAAATTATTTTATCCCACTTCTCATTTTATACTACGACAGTGTATGAATATTTATGTATCGGTATTTCGGTGACCAACATCCAACGGGTAAATCAGGAATTTTTTAAGTCTCTTTCTTATTTTTTTGAGTAATTATTTTTTATATTTTTATACTGTATAATTAATTGTTATATTTCTATAATTATTATCAATTAATTATATAGTTTAATTATGTAATTAATTTATAAATTTTTATTTGTTGGATTCTGACCACTGCCTTAGGAATTCTGTAATTGCAAACCTACTACAATTGACTATAGACCTCATCTAATTGTGCTTATTATTTTTTTTTTAGAATAAAAGCAGTAGTTCCTTTAGTTGATTGCACACTATGGTGATTAGTGTGCTACTTAGTGCTATGGCCATAGTGTTATATGCTGATACCGGTCACGGAGTCCCAGTGAAAGAAGTCGCGGTAAATTCAAACAGTCACAAAGGAAATGGTGTTGAGCACAGTTTGAAGTATTCAAGACGAAAACGGAAAACCGGAATAGATGATCATATTGTAAGTTTTTTCCCCAAATTAGTCTGTAACAAGGTTGTATCTGGAGTCACGAGGCTTGAACGTCCTCCCTCTCCGAAATTTTTGTCTGACTCGTAAAAACAAAACAAAGATGCATATGAAAAATTTCTAATATGTGTTTTAAGGTTTTATTTTTATATTATATTCCCGCACCCCGAACAAAATCCTGAATGCGCCCTTGATCTGTAGTCCGGTTTATTCGAGCCCGCATTTTGGAAGGTGGAGAGGGAAATAGTTCGAATCGCAAAAACGCTATAATATGAGGGAAATATAAGAAATTATCGTATATGATGTAAAAAATACCAAAATTGTTTTCTTTCGTGTGGGTGGGAATGGGGAAGGGGACGAAAGCCCCTCTCTTCCGATAGCCTTGCCCAACTGTATTCTTCCCCCCCCCCATTATTTATTATGTCTACATATACCTGTGCATAGACTGAGATTGAGACCAAGAAGATTAAGAATAATGCGAAAGAACTCATGTTTTTGTATTTGGACCCAACCAAGTAAAAACCTGATGGTAGCACAGGTATACATAGGGTAGAGAAACGGGATTGAAGGGGGAAGAGAAAATTCGGAAACGTAAAAAGGGATATAATTTGAAAAATATTAGAAATTATCGAAGATGTTATAAAAAATTTTCGTTAAAAAAACGAGAATTTTCCTGATGTGAAAGTTTTTTTGCATTAAAAATTAAATTCATGATTTGCCCTAGATTTTTAATTTTTCTCTTACCCAATTAAATTTCACTGTCCTTGGTACTTTAAACTGATTTGTGCTATGTTTTTATAGCTGTGTCCAGGGGATTAGGTGTGTAACCCCCATCCCTGAAATGTTGGTCTGACTCGTAAAAACTTATCAATATATATATATATATATATATATATATATATATATATATATATATATATATATATATATATATATATATATATATATATATATATATATATACAAATTGTTTATTCTTTTTTAGTTTACTCTCCCTGAAAAAAATTCCTGGTACTAAATTCTGGATACGGTTCTGATTTTTTTTTTTAAGCTTTGTAATTGTTGATTTTTTTGCCACGTTTCTTTATTATTATTTTTTTTTGATTTGCCGCCAACCACTACTCAAAACTGCATATGGAGGGCCTTTTCATGTAAAACTTTATTCCTAACTTTTAAAAATATATTAATGGTTGAATATGTTTCCACTTAACCAATTCATCAGTAATGTGTCATCTCCACTGTCCTTGGGGCTTTAGATTTGTGCGCCCTATTAATATGTTTTTGCTAGCTACCATTTTTTTAAAGTTAACAATTCTGTTTTGACGATCTAACAGAAAATTGCTAGTAACATTTGCTATGGTAGAAAAGGACATTAGATTGCATTAGTAATCGATTGTACCTATTTATGACGGCCGTTAAGTACTGAAATGTAAAGATCTTTTAATACTTTGAACCAATATACATCCCAGTGGTTGTCTGAGATAGTTTATAAAAAGTATTTGCTAAGCTGTTCTCAAAGGTAAGGTCTGTAGGGCCTTGTCAGAAGGGTATCTACATTTTTCTGCGTTTGAGAACAATTTTTGGCGAAAATTCTCTCAGAAGTTTTAATTATCAGATTCGAGTTTTTGGCATAACTGCCACTTTACTGTGTCTTTATTCGGCACTTGTATGATATATTGACCACAGCAATAATCCATGTTAAGAAAACAATACTTACCTTGTAGCATACATAATAATCATAGTTAACAAATTTTTTATGCATCCTCGCTATACTTTATCCCCAACCGCCCAAATGTGCAAATATATAGCCTAGCCAAAATTATATATTTCCTATCTAGTCATCTCAGTTGTTTCAACTCGTTTACCTGTGAATTGAATCAACTGTAACACAACAGAAACTGAGAAAACAAGCTACAATGCACTAAAAATATATAATTTGGTCTATATATTTGCAAAGGGTGGGGGTTGGGGTTTAAAGTATCGCAAGACTACATGCAAAGTGTGTTAACTATGATTATTCTGCATACTATGAAGTAAGAATTGTTTTCTTGAAACGGTTACTTGCTGTGGACGATATATCATACGAGTACCTTTTTTTTTCTTTTTTTATTTTTTCACTTTGGTTGCTAATCAGATGTGTTGCTGTGCATGTTTATAGATTTCAATTTTTTTAATTTTTAAGCAAACACTGTGAATCATCATGTATGGTCACCGAGATAGTTTTGCATGTGCATTACGATTTACCAGCCATAAACGCTGCAATGAAACTGAATTTGATATCCACAAAACTCATCAAATGAGGAATTAAAATATCAACTAACTCTGTAGAGATAAATAACACTAATGAGATAGAATTTAGTCTGAAAGTATTTATTAAGAAAGAAATAATTTATGTATCATTCTCACGTTTTGGACACTCAGCAATTAAAATTTAGTGCTAAATAAAACTGCGCCGTTTTGTGTTGATTTTATTTCAAGGATGGGGGGAAATCAAAACATTGAATTCTGATTGAGTATGCATTGCCCTGTTGTTTATCTGTGCAACATCATTTCATACTTCAAAATAAGCATAAAAATGCACTACATTTATGCACTAATCTAAAATATGAAAATCGGATACTGATATATGAAAGGGACTGCACGGTATATGAAAGGGGCTGTCCCCTCCTCAACGTCCCGCTCTTTACGCTAAAGTTTGACTCTTTCTCACAACTCAACTTCTTAAAACAATAAAAATTTAGCGAAAAGAGCGGGGCGTTGAGGAGGGAACAGCCCCTTTCATATACGGAATAATTTCTCTTCGTTTCAAGTTTTAATGTCGCTCCTTACTTGCAGTTGAAAAAACTGGAAATTTTGTTTAATTTGCATACAGACGAAAGATCCGCGTTGTTTCATTCTTTCATCTTTTCTCTCTACTGGTCGCAGCCTCGTTTGTTGTCTCTTCATTGGGTTTTACCTCTCTTTGTTTATATATATATATATATATATATATATATATATATATATATATATATATATATATATATATATATATATATATATATATATATATATATATTTATATTTTTATATATATATTTATAATATATATATAAATAATTATATATATTATAATTATATATATTATATATATTATAATTATTATATATATAATTATTATTAATAATAATTAATATAATTATTATATAATAATTATATATATTATAATTATATATAAATATATATATATATTTATATTTTTATTTATATATATATATTTTATATATATATATATATATATATATATATATATATATATATATATATATATATATATATATATATATATATATATATATATATATATATATATATATATATATATATTACTATTATTATTAATAGTAAACTGCAGCACCAAGCCGCCTGAGACCAATACTTGCTCCTCCTCCATCCCAATCTCTTTAAAGCATCCCTCTTTACACCTTCCCTGGATAATTCCCATTTTCCTTAAATCTTTCCTTACGAAATTTTGGCACGACCTGGTTTTCGCTTGGGCCTAGACGGTTGATCGACAAGGACAATCGTTGACAATGTGTCATCCTTCAGCCGCAAAACTTGCCCTAGCCATATCATCCTTTCTCTCACTATAACCCTAGAAAGCGGGATTGTACCACATCTGTCTTACAAATTACTGTTTTAGATACGGTCAGTCAGTCGGGTACCCAAAACAATCCGTAGGCAATTTCTCTGGAAAATATCTAGCAAATGCTCCTCCATTTTTTGGAGTGCCCACACTTTAGAGCCAGACTTGAGCACCGTCACCACTGCGGCTTCTAATATTCCTGTAATTGTTTCTTCTTCTTCCATCTGGTCATAGACCCCTTATCTTCTCAAAATTTCTTCGTTTGTCTTGTTAATACTAGGCTTCACCTCAGAAGGTATACCGAATAGAAAAATTTTGACTGTGCCATTGGACTGGCCATGTCAAGATGAATGGAGCAATCCCTAACTCAAAATTGAATTTAGTGCGGAAACTAGGTTTTTGGTAGAGGGTAGACGAAAAAGCCTACTGTTTGAAATTAATAGCTTTGAATAATAGGATAATATATCAGCAGACTCCCTGACTAGTTATGATCCTCATTAGCTTAATCAACTGATGTGATATCTATAAATGACTTATTTCGACTAACAAAAAAAGAAAGGAAAGATACAACTGAGGGGGCACCAACGCTCTGAAATCAAGTAGACCTAGTGGCACTTTCCGAACCTGGCGGAAATATACAATGCGTTGCGAGGACTGAGCCACGTATGGCGCTCCAATATGCACATCAGGGGACGGAAAGCAAGTGGTCCTTCTAATGCAACAAATTTAGCCTTCACCAACTAGTTAGTCAAGCATTTGCGCAAACGTTTTTTTAGCGTGACCCATTAGATGGCGCTCGAGTAGAGGAGGGTGTTCCCATTTTTTACTTTAGCACTTCTCGGTTGTTCAAAACATATTCAAGAATTACGCAGTGTAATATCCGACAATTACTGGTTTGCCTGTCTGGAATTGGTTGTAATGTGCTTCTTTTGGTCGAGAAATACTACGACGTAGCTATATTTTAACTAAATATTTAATATATAGAGGTGGTTTGGGGTTAGATAAGGTTCGGTTAGGTTTCCGTAATTATTTTTTCTAAAATGTTATTTTATCTTCATGTTTTGTTGTATTTCATTAGGATTAACCTAACTTCACTTCTTAGGTGTGTTTCAAATAACCGACAAGTGCCTTTATTTTTCATCTATTATTTTATGATTTGTCTTCTTTGTTTTTTCCGATTTGTCCCACCCTAAAACGAAAGCACATTTACTTGTAGGCAAGTAAGCTATTTGGGATTTTATTTGGGAGACAATGAACCACAACAAAGAAAACAAGTTTTGTATTTTTTTAAAATTATGTTATTTTAAAGACTGAGGTTTAGTGGAGGAGGAATAAGACTATAACTTAAGAATAAAAACGCAACGAAGATGTCAATGTTATAGCGAATAGGTCTAACCTAGGAAAGGTTGATCAGAACGTTTTTGATGGGTGGGGGGGGAGTGAGGTCAAACACGACATCAGAGAATTTTTGAACCACTGACTAGCCTGTGTGATGGGATCCCTCTGACTAATATTGGGTTAAATAGCCTACTTTTTTTTTTGTGCACACGAATATGTGGTATGATTATTTAGCGCGCTGCTGTTGCTAAAAAAAAGCCGATGCCGTAACAAAAAATTTTGTTTAAGGGTAATATAGTTTTCTTTAATTTTCACAGACATACGAGAAAATCCTAACTTTATTCTGGAGACCTAGAAATAGAGGTCCAAGACACAGTAGATCAAATTGAAAAGAAATATAATTCCTCACTTCAGGTCCCTCCCCCTAATGGTGTCAATTCACTGAGATTAGGGGGGGGGGGGCTATATATGTATTTTCAGATTTTAGGCGAAGGAAATTTTGGGTTTTCCCGTTTTTTCAATGAAAATACCAAATAGTCATTTTCCATGAAAATACCAAGAAAAGTTAATTATCTGAACAATTTTTTTTCTTTTTTTTTGGGGGGGGGGAGGCTGCAAACCGATCTCGGGGATGCCCCAGCCCCCCTCTCTAATTGTAGTTTTTGAGCTTCGAGGACTAATTGGAAATACAACCTATCATCAGCAAAACTCTCAAATAGTCTTCATGTCAAATATTGAATGAATTGTTTTGATTTGAAGTTTTCTTTTTTGTTCTCTTCTTAATTTATTTGACAAAACTGGGATATAAGGCAAAGCTATGTAATTTGTTTGTTGAGTTGACCCATCTTCTTCTGATATCACAGGTTCCATTAACTTTTTTTTCTTATTTAATTATTTTTGAAGTCATATTTTCAGGAAATCCATTACCTATTAGAGCCAACTCCATAAAACAGGTCGGGAAAAATAAACGAAGAGTATATCGTTTGTTTTGGTTACCCCCCCCCCCTGCTATTGTGTTTTAAGAGGCTATGATGAATTTGTTAAAGTGTAATTCAGAATACAGCTCCAAATAAACACACTAAAATTGACGATGTTTTTTGACCAACTTGGCCAGTCGTTTTGGCCATCTTGGCCAGTTTTTTTCGGCCATCTTTCTTGGAAGACCAAACATTCGAGTATCAATGGAGTGTATCAAGGTCTAAATTAAAAAAAAAGAAGATGGATTTATAGGTGAATGGAAAAACAAATGAAGTTTGATTTTTTTGGCCACTGAATGACTCAAATATAGCAAGGGAAAATATTTTGGTGTGATAGCGAAAGATATATATGTCAGTTGATATGGTTGTCGGGCAATTTTTTTGCTGAGGGCAAAGGTTCAACAAGGATTGCCTTTTGGCCAGTAGTGTCATTTTTTCTAGATACTGTTAGATGTTTTTTATATATGATCTTTTACGCTCCTACTAGACTCCCCTGTGCACCCTTGAGTAAAGGTGTCATTTAATGGACATAATTGTTTGTTAGTAATTCTATATATTCCTCCCAATTGAGACCTGCTTTTCATTTTCTATTAAGTATATCACAGATTAGTTTCATATATATATATATATATATATATATATATATATATATATATATATATATATATCTATATATATATCGATCGATCGATCGATGCTCAGTCGATTGCTTTAACCCACACTCCTACAGCCAATGTTATTTGATTCCCGAATGAGTTACCAATTGTTGCAAAATCTTATATTTACGATTTCCTCAAATGCAGGTTTTATTGGATGTTGGAGGTTTTGATTTCAGTATTTATTGATCATATATTGAAGACTAGGCTAAAGGCTTCGCTTTACAAGCAACTATCCGTTAACTACTACCAAAATACTACGTTTTTTTCTGCTCTTCTTAAAATGCATGTCCAATTTACTATTTTCTGGATTATAGCAACCAAGGTGCTTGGAGATCGCAAAAAAAGTTTTTAGCATTCTAAGGTATTTACATCTACCCCAGCCATTTGGGGAGTTGGGTATTATTTATCCCTATCTTTTCTTGACCATTTAATCGAAAAATTCCTTTCTTGAAATTTTCATTGAAAATTTTTCAACAAACATTAACATTGTCATCTCCCCCTGTATTTTGAAAGATATATGTTGCTCTTCTCCGAAGTAATATGAATGAACTGTCAATCATATATTTTAAATGACACAAATTGTGAAAAATCGTGTAGTTTACCAGAATTAAAAATTTTAATTGATATCTATTGAATAACAGTATGTTTTGTAATCTTTCAGTCAGAGTATCTGAATTTTTGAATCTTAGGGCATTGCGTTTCAGTCATTGTTGGGCTCTCCCCTACCTCGTATCAATTAAATATGAGACCATTAGATGCCCTCTTGGTGAAATAATCAGTCTGGGAAATATTCATGCCTTTAAAACTAATTTGAAAAATGGGGACTTTTTGGGTCTGACATAAAGGTGCATCTAACACAAAGTAATTTATATGAAAATAATTTTTTTCTGTTGTTGACTATTTGTATTATCATGTGCAAATTCATGGTTTCTTGCTTCGTGCACTACTTTTTGTTGACTCATTGAATCACCAGATCAATCTTTTGGGTTTCTGGTTACTACTGTCTTCTCCTTTCTAACCTTTATTTACTGCCTTTTATTGACTCTTTGAAACACCAGATACAACGTTTTGGTTTCTACTCTTTAAGTTTCTACTGGCTTTCGCCTCCTACTCTTTATACACTGTGTGTTATCTAATCTCTGAGTTACCAGATGCAACATTTCGGTCTCTATTCTTCTGATTTCTACTGGTTTCAACTTCGTACTCTTCTCGTACGTCTTGGTTTCTACTGGCTTCTGCTTCCTACTTTTTAAGGACTATCTGTAATTGATTCCTTGAATCACTAGATGCAACTTTTGGGTTACTACTCTTCTGATTTCTACTTGCTTCTGCTTTGTTCTCTCTATGGACCTTTTTTTGGCTCTTTGAATCGCCAGGTACAGCGTCTTGCTTTTGACTCCTCCGGTTGCTAATGGCTTCTGCTTCCTACTTTTTAAGGACTACCTGTTATTGATTCTTTGAATCACTAGATGCAACTTTTTGGTTACTACTCTTCTGTTTTCTACTGGCTTCTGCTTTCTACTCTTTGTGCACTACCTTTTGTCGACTCTTCGAATCATCAAATACAACGTCTTGGTTTCTACTCTTTTGGTTTTTACTGGCTTTTGCCTCTTACTCTTTATGTATTGTCTGTTATTGAATCTCTGAATCACCAGATGCAATATTTTGGTCTCTACTCTTTTGATCTCTACTGGCTTCTACTTCGTACTCTTTTCGTACGTCTAGATTTCTACTTTTCTGGTTTCTACTAGATTCTGCTTCCTACTTTTTATGGACTACCTGTAATCGATTCTTTGAATCACTAGATTTAACTTTTAGGTTACTAATTTTCTGGTTTCTACTGCCTTCTTTTTTCTTCTCTTTATGCACTAGTTTTTTGTAAGCTCTTTGAATCACCATGTGCAACTTAAATATAATAAGTCACACTGTATGGAAATGATGGAAGCAAAGAAGGATAGATTTTCTATTTCTCGAATGATTTTTTTTTTGTAGATGATCATACCATTCAATGTGTATTTTAATTTTCTTTCCAAATCCATTAATTGATAGTCTAGTATATTATATTTTTCAACCCCAGAGGAGCCCTAAAAATTGCACAGTTTTGACTGACCTTACCTCAAGCTCTACGAAAAGTTTTGTTCTATTCGACTTTCTAAGGCTGTATTGGCGAGAAGTTTGAATTGGCTAGGGACACATTTTGTCGGTGAAAGGACGAGAGATTGCCCAAAGGCCAAACTAAAAAAATGTGGTCCCAGAATGGGGTGGGAATAAGTTACCCGGAAGAATTTAAAGGAAATCGAAACTTTTTGAATGAGAGGAAGTGGGAAGCTTTGAAAAGATTGGGACGAAGGGTCCAGCTCTAAATCAGTACCTAGAAAATCTAGGGTTATAATCATTGGTTGACAGTGGCATAGCATGATTTTTATTTAGTAAAATGAACCCTGAAAAAGCTTTATCAACATTCGTCTAATGAGTAAACTTGGACTTTCTGTAACTCGGTACTGTTATCTGTATAATATATCCATATAAAGTCAGTCAACTGAACGAAAGCATTAATATTTTCCTTAGTTGAAGGCCAGAGCTTCAGATTACGACTAAAAACCTGTGAAGCACGTTATTAGCCTGGAAATAAAAATGAGACCATTGTTCACGGTATTTTATTTGAATTGTCTTACTAATAGTCTAAAGGTCTTTTCTGCACCCCTCTCCTCTGTTGGTAATTTTGCCCTTCGTATTGAGAAAGTAAATAATATTTGATTTAAATATAAATGGATTTCAGAATCTGAGAGTGGGTCCAGATTATGACTTCAAGGAGCGAGTGTTTCGTAACCCTTCGCTCTCGTTAGGAGCGCTGAGTGATTTCTTCATAGAACACAAGTGGACACCTTCAGACTCGGCAGTAAATGTTACATTCTACTGGTTGGATCCAGGTGGCGCAATCGCTTTACACGAAATTTTGCTCGTCAAAGCGAATTCAACAGAAAAGGTAAATATTTTAATTCAAGCTGTATGTACAATTTCCACTATATTATTTTTGCTATAGTACTGGGTTTTCTTCCTTGGTCCTTCCCTGGGTCCTTCCTGTGTAAAATTTCCAACATGTACATGGGACACCACTACCCAGTATAGAGTGCGTTTTATGCTTTTACGAGTTAAAAAATGTTCAACATTTTGATCAGTTTTGAAAGATACAAACGATTATGTGTTTTTTTTTCAGTTTGTCGCTGAGTTTTGAGAGTTCAATTATTTATCGGATAAATATAATTTTTGTGATTTATAATTTTTCTGTGAACTCATTCCTTCCTTGTTCCTCTTCTCTATGAGAATCTGTTTTCTTTTTTTTTGTTTAAGTAATTAAGACAGACAGAAAAATTTAGCAAGAGAAAAAATTTAGATCACGAGTTTATAAAAATTGATTAAAATTCTTGCTTTTGAAAAAAGAAGATTCACAAGAGAGACGTCATATTTATATATCAGTATTGTAATGACATCGTGTACTAATATAAAAGACTGCATTCATGTTACATCCTTAAATAACATCATATTTCTCTCTCTTTTGCTCCGTCTCGTTCAAAATTTTGTATTTTTGTATGTCTTTGTTGTGACCTTATATCGTGTAGTAGTTTTAAATTCTGTTACTAATTTGTGGCTTATTTTCGTGCTTATAATTCCTTTTTGCTGAAGTTGAACCACCCCTGGTCACTGGTATTGGCCCAGTAGTTAAGGTTTTTTTTTCAACTGCTTGTCTTTGCGCTCAGTGTGTATTTCTTCTTTTCTTTCTTTTTTTCTTTCGTTTATGGCTCCGTCTTTTGCTTTTTTTTTGTATGAAGGGTTTTCCAATAAATAATAATGATAATAATAATTACCAATTTTATCAGAGCAGAATTACCAATGTATCTTGAGAAGCTCTCTAAAGAGTGTTCTCTAAGGAGAATTATCAATCTAGCTTGAGAAACTCTCTAGGGAATTTTATAACGTATAAGAAGATATGAGAAGAGGACGACAAAAAAAAAACAACCAAATTTATAATTATTATAAACTGTAAAAATTTATGTTTCTAATTTCTAATTCTATGAAAATTTCTATGTAGAAATTTTGTTTCTAATCTACCGAGGAAAATCCTTAATTTCGGCCTCACCACAACGGAGAAGTGGAAGCGGCATCAATATTAAGTGCTAGGCAAACATATAGAAAGCGCCAGCAAGCTAGTTACATGCTGGTGAAGTAAATATGCACACAATATCTGTGATTATGCCAAACATCAGTATTCCAAGCAATGTTACGGCGTATCTCTAGGTATATCCAAGAGTAGCTTGAATAAAGTTTAGAGGGTGGAAGACTAATCTTAAGTCATCTCTGCCTACGCCCCTGCCTTAAATGTAACGGATGAAGCGAATTCTACGTTTTATAATGACCTGAAATGGCCTCTGACGCAAGTTCCGTCCCGAGAATTTTCGTTCTTGCTGGATATTGGAATGCCAGAGTTGAACGAAAGGATGACTTCATTTGATTTGTAGCTAGCGCTTTCGGCCAAGGAAACCGTTGCGACACAGGTAAAAGGCTCATTGGTGTCGCTCTAGATAGGAATTTGGTCGTCTGCAATGCAATGTTCCAGCACAAGAAAAGTCATTTGATCACGTGATGCTCCAACGATGGAGTTACCAGCCCAGACAAACTATGTACTGGTCAAGTCTATATTCAAAAGTTCTGTGCTGGATTCCCACTCATGTGTTGGTGCTAACACAGACTCCAAGTCCAGTTCTGATGAAAAGCTGATAATCATTAGAATTCAGCTTCGGATATCTACCAAGCGTAGAAGCCGTATACACCTTCAGAAATATGTCGCGGGTTGGGATAACCGTCGAACCAAGGCTAAGTTCCGCCTGCCCTTGTCAAACAGGTTCAGCTCCTTGTCGTCTGTCAATAATGAAGGAAACGTTTTGGAGCTTCTTGATAGTTCTGTTGAGTGAAAGTGGAAGCAGTTTGTAGCAACAATGTAAGAGCCATTGAAAAGAAGTGTTTGGTACGTAAAAACCAAAAGGAAATGCTGGACCAGCCAAGAAACCATTAAGGTACCCGACAAGTGTTGATCGTCTTGCTCTGAAACAGAACGTCAGAAACGAAGAGCAAAAGTTAAGAAATTTTCCGGAAAAAATAATCAAAATTAGTGGGTAGAAATGACAGATTCCACGGAGGCTGCATCTAAGGCACATAAGCTCTATCAATGCTGAAACAAGCCACTGGGAGGAAGCAACAAGTCTCTCAGAGGATTTGCCTGAAGGACGGGCAGATGATAATGGACCTGTCCGCGACTCTCGTTGATATTGCGGCAAAGCTGTCTGACATTCTTCTTCTCAATAGTTTCAAATAGACCCAAGAAGAGGGAATGAGGAAAGAACCAGCTGGCCTTTGTACCGAGCAAATTTTCATCCTTAGGATGCTGTTAGATTAGCCTAAAGATAAAAATTTTAAGAATAAAACTTTTCATTATAACACACACACTTACACACAAAAAAATAATGACTAAGCCGGTTTTGCTGCCCAGTCTTCAAGAAATTAAGCTCTGACGAATAAGTAGGTTTTTGGAGTAAAAATAAGGAATACCCATTTGGTTGTATCTGTGGTCCATTCCTTCCCCAGCTTAGCATCGAGCATAACAGTACAAGCTGGCGATTGTTTAACAGAGACTTGGTGAGATTCCGATTGTGAAGTTTTGCCGGTACGGTTTTCTTTAGGTTCTAAGAATATAGTCTAGAAGGAGTAATAAGTATCGTTAATTTTTTCTCGTTTATCGTTCATTTTCTCGTTTATCGTATCATTTGTCTCGTTAATCGTTTATCGTTAAGTTGAGAGACGATTTAAATAACTTGAAGGAGTAATTAGTATAGTTAATTTTTTCTCGTTTTTCGTTCATTCTCGTTTATCTTATCATTTTCTCGTTAATCGTTTATCGTTAAGTTGAGAGACGATTTAAATAACAATTGAATGTGTAAACATCGTAGATTGGTTCTTAATCTAAAAAATATTTAACAACGTTTCTTAGCTAAGAATAAAGAAATAGCCAGTAAACCGTCAACGGCTGTTACAGCTGCGGACGTTCCTCCTCTGCCTGAATCTTTTCAAAGCCCCTCTCTTTACTCCCTCTCATCAAATTCCAATGTCCTTCAAATCCTTTCGTGTGATTCCTTCCTGGTCTTTTTGGAGACGACATGCTTTTTGTTTTAACATAGATGGCTGGCCAAACCGAAAGATTTTTGAATAAATCAATTTTTGAAATGTCGAACATGTTGATTTTTTAAACGATATTTAACTTTGTTTTGAACGATTATCATCCTTCGTGAACTTCATGAACTTGTTTTGCGTCTAGAGAGGCAGGTTTGGAGGAGTAGCGTGCTCATTGGGACATATCCTCATTTGCTGTGCTTCCAGTTTACATTCGGTTGCTTTTCACAAACATTTGTGTACACGTCTGGTGCAGTGACGGTTTCAGGCCTCGTAAACTGGGGGGGGGGGCAAGGTAAACACAAATTACAATTTTGGCAATTTTTTAGTTAATCAAGAACCTTAATAGGAGCGTAAAACCATACAATGAAAGGAGCTTAATGTCAGACGTTAAAAAAACTGGTGGGGGTTAGCCTCACCCCCCCCCCCCGCCGAGGCCTAGAATCGCCATGATATTTAGAGCCAAAAATCCAATTTTCTTTTTTTTTCAGTTTTTCCAGTTTTGCAGTTTTCTAAATCCAGTTTTGCATAAAACATCTTACAACTTTTGTTTTAGCCAAAAATCCTACAGATGTACATATCTGTAGTGCCTAAAATCCTATATCTTTTTATTTTTACCGAAAATGATAATTGAGCTTAGAGCAATTGTACAATTGTTTTTCCTGTCTAAAATACCCATTCAAAGATGGAAAGTCACAAGTTGTAAGTTCGAGCCGCCATCCCACGGGTCTTGTAAAAAAAAAGATCAATAAAGATAACGATAATCAATAAAGATAATGATAATACGTGATGTTAGCAAAACTGATAAGTAATCTAAATCCTAGCCATCTGTTTTTGGCTAGGAATGTTTTTAACTATATGGAAACTCATTTACTCATCTACTTATTTACTAGACTCCCCGGTTTGCTTTTGCTCTTTTCTTATTATTTAACCCGAGGGGTTCAAATCTGTCCCTTGTTTTCAGTACTCTTGGTTTTATAGTCACGAATCGAGTCGTTGTGATTGACTTTGGATAGACTGGATTAAAGAAAAGAAGAAGACACTTACCTGGAAGTATGCTAGGCACTGTTCCTCAATCTTAATTCTCAAATAAAATATTACCTTTTGTTGTGTTTGTTATTCATGTTTTTACAAATGTGTATGTCGGACCATCAGTGAGGGAAGGTGAAATTTGAGAAAATAACGTCACCTGACATAGGACCTTTAATAGCTTTTGTTACTTTTTCTAGAAATATTAGCTTGGGACTTGCGTATCGGTGCCACCGTAACTACAGATTTGGCGGTTTTTTAATTAATGCCAATCTGTGTCTAAAATTTTTGCGACAAGTAATACAACAAAACACCTTGTTTAGATAGAATATTCTTGTCATTAAATGAAACTCTCTCCGCCCAACTCAACCCTCTTTTAACCCAATCCCTTGCATCTTGACCCTCTTTAATTCAATCACAGACTAAGTCCCAAGTAAGCTCAACCGATTTTTTATAGGGGGGGGATTGGGTTACGTGGGAAGATCTTTTTCATGGGGGAAGATATATCCCAACATTATTTAGAAAACGATCAGAAATTAAATTAAAAAAACAAGTTTTTTCAACTGAAAGTAAGGAGTAACATTAAAACTTAAAACAAACAGAAATTTTTTCGTGTATGAGGGGGTTCGTCCCCTCTTCAATACCTCGACGTCTACGCTAAAGTATTTTTAGTAATTTCAAAAGAGCTATTTATTCTAGTTAAATGGCCTTTATGATTCAGTGGTCTTTCTTAAAGAATTATAACAAAGCTCGAACTTTTGCGTAAAGACTGAGGCATTGACAAGGGGGTGAACTTCCTCATATTACGTATACGAGGAAGTTCACCCCCTCGTCAATACCTCGCTCTTTACATTAAAGTTCGAATTGTGTAAAATAAACGCCAAAATAAGCAATAATTTGTTTGTGTTATTTTCCGGCTAATCTTAGCATTTAATTTTACCTTAAGCAGCTTCATTACTATAATTTTTGTGATAATAAACCAAGGATATTGTATGTGTTCGGCTTGAGGTTGTTATTAAATTAAAAAAAAAAGTTTTTTTCCAACTGAAAGTAAAAATAACTTTAAAACTTAAAATGAACATAAATTATTACGTATATCTTTTAAAGATCTTTTCTTTCATTCATTTCAGTAATTTGAGAATTGCTCAACTTGTGACTCTCATTTTCATAAAAATAGTTTCGACCTCTTTAGCCGTTTTGTTACTATGCCTTACAAAATTAGTTCCGCAAATATCGCTAATTTAAGTAACGCGGGAGAAATTTCTCGTGGGGGAAGGAAATTTTTCATGGAGACGGAGCTGGATTTCCCGACATTATTTAAAAAACGATCCCCATTAAAGAAAAAACAAGTTTTTCAACTGAAAGTAAGAAGCAACATTAAAACTGAAAACGAACAGAAATATACGTATTTGAGATGAACTGTCTCTCCTTAGTAGCTCGCTCTTGCGCTAAAGTTTCTTTTTCAACTTAAAAAAAAAAGGTTATTATTCTAATTAAATAGCCTTTGCGATTCAGTAGTCAATCTTAAACAATTGAAACAAAAATCAAACTTGGGTTATTATAAGGCTATTATCAATTTAGAAACTAAAATTAATATGCAAATTTCGTTTTAATTATTCATGTACGGTGAGCCAAATTAAAAACCTGCATTAATTCAAAAACATTCAGAAATTAAATTAAAAAAACAAGTTCTTTAATTGAAGGTAAGGAGCGACATTAAAACTTAAAACAAACTGAAATTATTCTGTGTATGAAAGGGGCTGTCCCCTTTTCAACGCCCAGCTCTTTACGCTAGCGTTTGACTCTTTGTCGCAACTCTACTTTTCAAAACAATACAAACTTTAGCGTAAAGAGCGGACCGTAGAGGAGGGGACAATCCCTTTCATATACAGAATAAAACCCTTACTTTCAGTTAAAAAGAAACTTCTTTTTATTTGTCTTAAGAAATTTGGAAAACTCGAATACAGAGCTAGGTATTGACGAGGGGGCGAACCTCATAATAAACGTAATAATTGCTGTTCGTTTTAAGTTTTAATATTGCTCCTTATTTTCAGTTGAAAAACCTGTTTTTTTCATTTAATTACCTTCAAATGTGTACTTTTCGGATGCTCAATTCAGAGCATCCAAAAATACAAAAAATATGTATTTTCCTTATTAGGCCTTCAATCTTCCGTGGGAAATAGGTTCAATGTGATATTATGGAGAGTTTCCTTTATGATGGAATGTAACATTATTTATAGGTTTTATTTTTTATTTTTGCTGATGGTGTTTAATTATAAACATAGATTTTCTATCCAAGGAATTAATATTATTTTTTGTCTTTTAAGGTCCTTTGGACAAAGAAAAAGTTCAGTGAAGATTTGGAAACGGGTTCGTGGACCTTATTAGCCTCGGTTGATAATACTTTGCTTGGTTATATTGATTTCCCAGTTTTTTCCGATCTAAGCCTTCAAAGATAAATTTTTGGTAACGTTTTTTTTTTTTTTTTTTTTTTTTTTTTTTTTTTTTTTTTTTTTACGTGAATGATCAAGCTAAAAATATAATTCGAAATATTTTGATAAATATAGTTTGTTTCTAATTTTAAGCAAAAGTTGAATAAGCACTTTTTGGAGTCAATAGGATCGGTAGAACGAAGGGGGATAGTCAGTGAAGATGTGAATGCAGGTAATTTTTTACGTAGCCAAAATGTGGCTAGCACATTTTGGCATCAGGAAATTCAATTCTTGGCTATTTTTTGAGTGAGACGTAAGGCGATTAGGTAAAACCTAAAAAAAAAATTTGGGCCTTTACTACTTACTTCTTATAGAATTTGAACTTGTATCAGCTTTAGTTTGAACAAAAATCTGAAATTTACTACAAAAATTTAGTATATGTTGGGATTTATGGTAAAATTCTAGTTAATTGACTTCTTGCTATCTCAAAAAAGGTTTATGTTAGGAAAATGAAACTTTCAGGGATGAATCTACAGACTAAAGTATGTCCCGGGAAGGTATTTTGAAGCAACTACCTCCACTCCTTTTCCCTCTAGAGGGCCCTGACCTTTGATGACCTTTAAAAATATGTGTGTTATAAAAGTGAAACCTTGCAAAATAGATCTTCTGCTTGAATGAAGTACAACAAAATTGTATTCAGCTTCATAACTTTGCTCAATTCCATTTTATAAGGTTTTAAAGATATGCAAATACATTTCCTAAACTTTGAAAAAAAACAATGGTATGGCTCAAAATTCTACTCAAATAACAGGAAGTACATTTTCAGAACTAAAGGCAGAGAAAAAGCAACTAGTAACTGAAAATTAAGGTAAAATGTTGTTTTGTCAAAATTTCAATAGGTATTGACCTGTCATGTAGGCAAATTTCAGGGCCCTCTAGAGGGAGAAGGAGTGGAGATAGGTACTTTAAAATACTTTCCCGGGACATACCTTAGCTTTTAGACCCATCCCTGAAAGTTTCATTTTCCTAACCTAAACCCTTTCTGAAATAGCAAGAAGTCTATTTAACTAGAATTATTTTATTTAATTATTAAACTCTAATTTAATTAGAGTTAATATAATCTAATCTAATTTAATTATTTAACTCTAATTAACTAGAATTTTACCGGATTTATAATTCCAAGGCTTCTAGTAGGGAAAATCATCCAGACTGAAAGAAATTATTGTTCTAAACATGAACCTTGAGTTAAGTTGTCTCTCGGATGCTGACGCTCCCTAGTTTCTTTTTAACTCATTTTTTGCTTTTTACTCATGCCACAAACTCCTTGATCAAGACAAACTTGTCTTAATCTGGATACCTGGCCTGGTTCTTCCTTACGCTATGATCCGGCACATGATCAAGTGTTGCGCTACTTCGTCTCAGTTCATGGTCCCAGATCTCGGTCTCAGTGCTCTTCAACCGTTGTTTATCTCGTTTTTGTCTGTGGTTTCGGCAGCCCCCAAAGATTCTAGGTCTTTCTTAGGTATAGTCTGACCGAGATATACTTTTAAATGTGCTACTAAAGTGTTGGGGAAAAATTAAGACAACACTGCCAAATGAGAAATTTCTCAAGACAGCATTTAATCCATCATAGAAGTTTAGCTGAGATAGCTGAAATCAGTATCTTTTTCTAATTAAAATACTGAAATACAAATGACATTAAAATACTGAGTTTATTGTCAAGTTCAGTCATCCATTTCATTTCATTCAATAATTCATTCAATTCACTTCATTCAACTGATCATTGGTTGAAATACTATATTTTATTGGCATATGCTATTGAAAATGAACGAGTTAAGCCCCCATTTAACTGAACTCAAGTTTAGGCAAATCATCCTAATGGGTGGATTCTCAAGGGAGTTGATTGGAATGAGTATCAAATCAAATGAGGCTTGAATTACGGGGGGATTTAGGTGTAGGGGGGGGGGGTGTATAACAGAGATTGAGTTGCATGGGGTTCAGTTAAACAAGTATTCAGCTGTACGGGAGCCAAGCCAAAAGCTGCAGGAATTTATCAACTCATGGGGAAAATGAGCTAAGTGCTTCCTTTGTGCAAGAACGAGCTAACCTCATGATGCCAACTGACTCTATGCAAAACGAACTAAGTTTTGCCTCACTGCGCCTAGAACATGCGCGTAGCTGGCAGAGAAGATATTAATTTCGTTTTAATCCCTGGGAATAAAAAAAAATTGTTAATTGGAACCAAAAATAGACTGAATACTTTTATCTTATATAACAAGTTGAAAAAGGACAAAACTAGAAAAAAACAGAAAAGAAAAGAAAAAGGAGGATGATTGCAGTTAATAAAAAGGAAAACATAATATAGACCTCCGGTCTACCATCCTCAGTACAAAAAAAAAAGATCGTAAAAAATAACCGCTAAAATGAATAATGAATAAAAGACTGAAAACTAGTACATAGAATAAATATGATAAACAAATCAGTATTATTTATGAAACAAATAACAAATAAAAGGCTGAAAACCGGTAAGTAGAAAGGCTCTGCTTTTATTTAAGTGTGGGTTTTCTTACGGTTTCTTATTTTTAGAGATATTTTTTTATGGTCTCGTTTTTTCTTTATTTTTGCGCTGAGGAGAGTTATGTGGAGGTCTCAGTGGAAATATTTTCGTTGTGTTTTCATTTTGTATTGTCTTTTTTCGAGTTTTTTTCTCATCCTGTCATGCTTTGCTAGTATGGTCTCAGAAATTATTTACGTTAAAAAATAAACTTCTTACAATTCACATCTGCTTATGCAAATAATGCTTATGCATTATTGGAATGCTTATGTATTATTATGATTATTGGAATCTGCTTATGCAAGTAAATTAGAAACGCACCGCTCTGCAAAGGAAGAAAATTATAAGCAACTTAAAAATGTGATTTAGACAATAATTAATTTTATTAAGAGGGTCTCTTAAACCTGATTTATTTATGAAAAGATTTTACTGATCACATTATCAGGTTTACTTCCACTTTTATCCCCTTTTCAAAATCATTTCAATGGTATTTTGGTAAATTACGTACTCAATTATGCACGGTGATAAATTATTGACTTTGAACATAATCGGTCTGATCTAAGAGCTAGGTAAAATTTATTTATGACTAGGTTATATGACTTTTAAGGAATGGCCTCCACTTCCACCCTCCTCGAGATCACTACATCGTGTATTTATCGTGAATAATATAGCCAGTATGATATGCTCTGCTAAGCGGAAATATTCTTCAGACAAGCACTCTAATATCTATGGTATATTTCGGGTCGAAAAGACCAAAACCGCATCAATAGTCTTCGTGGATAACCCTAAAGGTATACAAGCTCTAAGTGATTCGCTTAGAATATTCGCATAGAAAATAGAATATTTGGCAATTGATAATTTGTCCCACTTGACACCTCAGATTTGTCCCACTTGACACCTCAGAGCGGTGGACCTCTATTTTTATAATGATAGCCTGCCTCTAAAGAAATAGAATCGTGTGATTTCTTCTCAACTTCCCAACTCGAAGGTGCCAGCATGTTCAGCGTTTTTAATGTTTATTTCACCGCCAATTATAAGTGTATTCAAAGAGAAAAATTTTTTGCAGAGGAATGCAGTTGCCTTCTTAAACTTTTGCTTCGTTCAGGTATTACCCGTCACGTAATCTGTGGAGATTTCCAATGCGACCTAACTAAGAATGAAAACCTTTCTGAAATCGTGCATTCATGTCTGACGAGTGATGCGGTGGTTGTGGAAAAATGATGTCTGTATATATTTACATAACTCAGGTAGCACTTCGGATATACACCATGATTTTTCTAACTTTACTCTTGCTTCAAATGTTGCTGTGGATTCTGAGCACACATTAAGTGATCACCTCGGCTTGTCACTTTAAACAAGTTATTTTCTGATTTCTAGGACGAATACCCCGCAGTATTACAATAAGAAAGGGGGGAAAGGTTGATAAGATTATCCACCAAGATAGACTAGATGAGATACTAACGAAAATGTAAGTGCTGTTCCAGCTTTTACTTCATGGTGTAAGTGATAGCATTAGTTTTGACATAGATGCTGTTGAAATTGTTCATGCTACGAAGTGTGTGGAGGCAGCCTCCATCCCAGTAGCTAAAGTGAAGAGGGGTATCCTAAAGTTCGGTTGTCGTCATGATCCCAGTTTAAGTGCAGCTAAAAGACGTTCAAAAATGTGGTATTACATTTTGTGTGACTCTGATAGCCCTAAGATCTGGTCTTCTGTTAAAGCTTTTCAGAGAGCCAAAAAAGCAATATACTGAGTGTGTCAGTAATCTTAAAGCTATGGAAGCTAGGTGTGCCTCTGCTGAGGCTCTCAAAAATCCAAACGGGACGTGGAAAAAATATACAAACATTCAGTAATCCGTAGTCCGGCTTTTGAGTCGTCGTATAGCTCCTGGTTTAAATGGTATCCCACCCCACCACCCTCAAAATGCAAGTGCACTACTGATTGAGTATCTGACGCTTTTATTTCAAATATGTATTGATACAGGTCAAGTACCTAATTCATTTGGTTCTGGTGCAATAACGAACATTTAAAGAAAAAGAAAAAATGCTAATTTTTTAGTAGTTATCATCCTATTACTGTTCTAGTGTTTTAAGCAAGGTTCTAGAAAGTCTTATCCTGTCTGAAATGATACGTAAATGCGTACTAGATTATAATCAGTTTGGTTTTCGTTAGCATCTGAATGATGCGGTTTTCTCATCACCTACTGAAGAGTATCCGTGCTAATGCTGAGAATTTGGAAAGTCCTGTATGTTTTTGTAGTGTGCATATACTAGCAGTATTCAATTCTGTAGTCCAATCAAAAGTATTTTTGACTTTGATTGATTTTGGAGTTACGCGCCATATTGTTGCGCTGCTTTCATATTAGTATAGCCATAGTTATGTTAGGGTTAAACTTGAAAAATGTCTTTTAACTGGGCCTGTTCGTCTTATTAGAGGACTCAGGCAAGGTTCTATTTAAGACCCTACTATGTTTAACATTATTATGACCACTCTAGCTAGGACTCCTTTACGATGGATTTGGGCTCCTTTACGACGGTGAAATTTATAGTGACTTTTGTGATGTTAGCTTGATTCGCTACGCAGATGATGTCCTGCTTATCAGTTTGGGTCGTTTTACTTTACAGGCAAACCTCGATTCTTTGATTTCTGGTTATAACCTCCTAGATATTAATTTTAATGCTCTTAAGACTGAATTTCCTACTCATAATGCCCGAGGTAACGTTTTATCTTCTTTGTCTGTTATTGTTGCAAGTAAATCTGTTATAGAGTATATAAACAAGATCTTGGTCTTGTTTATGGTCCAGATAAGCATAGTACTCATATTCTTACCATTGAACATGCCATATTAGGTTTCCGCGCCAGCTATGCTAAACTTGCTGCACTGAAGTGTAGTTATAGTAATTCTCAACTCTTAAAAAGCTATAGCTGTTGAGTGTATAAAGGGTGTTTTAAAGGCGAGGTACGCTTGCACTCGAGATAAAGGGTTACTCGCGACAATCGCTATTATGGAGTATTAATGTTTAGTTTTAAGGTTAAAAATTCATTACAAGATTTGGTCAAGACTGAAATGATTCATGTAAAAATATACCAAAAATAGACAATATATATAATAATTAAAATATTTGAAACAATTAGAGTATGATAATATTTAAATATATAACAATTAAAAAATAATCTTTTATGTTTTTAGATCCTAATAAACTAAAAATTAGAAGGAAATTCGTTCTTCATACACCCAAAAAATTTAATTTTCTAAGTCAAAAATAGGTAGTTATAAAATATGTTAGGACCAGTTACACTTTCATTTTATTTTTCAGGCCGGAATAAAAAAAAAAAAAACAAAAAAAAACACACACACTCATAAAAACTAGACAAAAACATTAACAGGGTCAAACGTTGCAGATTCTATAAACATATCGCCCTCAGATATACATTAAGTAACGTCAGTAAAACTAAAAACAAAATTACTTTTGGAGGCATTTGACCGTTTTGATTAAAATGAATTCCCTTTGGTATTTTAAAAACGAAAAGAATTTGTGGTCAACTAAGCCATCTCCTATTGTCTTTCTATTTTTCCGTCTACATGATAAATCCCCGAAACATGTGCAAGTTAATTTCTACTATACCATTTTCTAGGTAATTCAGGCATATTCTTAATTTGGATGAACACCATGTGCCTAGAATAGCTCTACTAGTTTCGTCAGCTAACTAATTAGAAAGCTTTGACGAGGATAGGATTGAAGAAGAAAAGGGTTTACCCCTGTGTTTGCATGTGAACGTTTATCGTTGCGGAGAATCGATAGTAGTCGTAGGATCGTTGATTCTGACAAAAAAAGAATCTATTTTCTTATTACGTGAACCAGGTATGCACTCTTTTTGTAAGGGAGGGGGGGGGGGGTAGCAAAAATCGGATGAGTTTAATGAGAACTTTATATGCCTCATCAAAACTACAATGCGCAGTAATACTAACAATTACACCCAATCAAAATACCTCTAATCAAAGTGTTCTCTTTCTGAGGATTATTTTTTCTCTCTTACGCAGAGTAAATACACATAATTATGATCGTAACGTTTCATTGGCTATTCGAAGACCATTGATTATAGGGTAAAGAATATGGCATTGGACTTTACGGTCCTTACCGGTGTTTCTGATCTCCGTTTCATGGCCCTTCAGCCAGGAAGTACAATGGGGGGGGGGAGGACAGCCATCCTGTGCTTTCGTTCACCCTTCCTGTTTACCTTTCCCAGATTTTTTCAGGTACCCATTTAGAGCTGGGTCAACTCTAGCTGAGCTTACGCAGTCACTCCACTGATCCCTAACCCCAGACAAATAACCAGCAACACCGGCGATATTCTCTATTTAGATTATCTAATAAAAACGAATACATACATAATTTTAAAATTTCACAAAATTTTCATTTTTCCTTGTAAAAAGTATAGTATACACTTGGCTATTAAGTACCCATTATAGGACTGTACTTCTGATCCTACCATTGATCTTTTGAATTTTGTCCTCAATAACCTATAGATTGGAAAATGGACAACTTTCTGGAAGAATCAGAAGCTTGTCGGTTCATTTTTTTTTGTATTCAAATTGTTGTTGTTTTTATTATACAATCCTTTATATTTCTTCAAAGAAGTAAAATAATTTGATACTTTTAAGCATTTATCTGTAGAACCCTACACAAGTTCCCGTTGCAGAAGTTAAGTTTTCGTGTCTTCTAATTGGAATAGTCCCTTGAGATAGACAAAAGGAAATAAAAAAAAGAATGAAAATGACAGATTTAGATATATCAGAACATTTAGTTTTCAATCCTCGTGTAGTGGCATCTTCAAAATTTGTCGTCTTTCTAATACAATACAGATGAGCTCCTCTGAAATTTAGAATTAGTTACGTTTCTAAAACCAGGATTTTACTTATTATCAAATATAAAAAAAAGCTGAAAAAGACGTTTTTCAAAGTTAGTAGTCATATTTAAACTTCAGACAAGCAGGAATCACTACAAACAGGAGTTTGGCTACTTACCGCCATCCCCCCAACTGTTTATGATTAATATATATTAATATCAATTCCTAGAAATCTCAACAATTCTAGGATTTTACTTTTACAGTTTTTTTTTTCAGTGTCATGGTTATAAACTTTATGTTTAGTATAGTGAAAAATTGTTTCCACCAAGGCGAAATGAAACCATATATTTTAGAAGGTTTTGGTTGGGGAGGGGGTTGGTAGTAGCCAAACTCTCGTTTGTTGTAATTTTTGTTCGTTTTTAGTTTAACTTGAGTATTTTTTCAATATTTGCTCATTTTAGGATTTAGTTTTTCATCTACATTAGTACCTGTTACCTTTGTGATTGATGTGATTTTTTTTATGTAGGTTCGGTTTGTGTTTCAATTGTTCTTTTCAATAAGTTTTTTTTTTCATTATAAGTTTGAATTATTATTGGTCTTTGTTTGAAGAACTTCTTTTTAGGATTTTTTTTTTTAATTAATTTCTGTTCGTTTTGGTTGCTAAATTTTTTATTATTGGCTCACATAACGAATATTTATTAAGTTTTTCAGGATTTTGCCTTAAGAATTAATATATTATACTTATTATCAGTTATAGCCCCTTAGCCTATTGAGCATATTTTTCCGGTAAATTCACCAGTGGTATGCTAAAAACTTGGAACAAAACAGTGCAGAGGTGAATTTTTTATTTCTTACTATGCATTCTCGTAAGTTAATATAATACTATTTTTAATAAGACTATGGTAGAATCTGGATTGATTTCTTTGCCTAGAATCTCAAACTGCATGGGTGAACATTTATTTTCATATTTTGAGATAATCAGGGAACAGAGCGTAACTTTATTTCTGTTCATCTTGCTTCGATGTAAAAAGAACAGAGGAATGAGCTTTTTATTATTTTTTTTTATTATATAAATGGTAAGAAACAATAGAGTTTTGGTAGCATTCTGGATGAGGGGATTTTTGCTGTCTTGGAAAATCTTTGCATTGGGTGATTGAAACTTACAGGAGTGAATTTAGAGCCTTTACTTCCAGAGGGATGTTTTTTTTTTCTCTTCTCTCCACTCCTTCCTATTTGTATTGCTTCAAAAATTGCATATATAATTTATCTATATGCCTGTCTTAACTTAGGAAAGAATTTTGTTTTCAGTCCCCTTCTCTTTGACTCTAGGTGTAGAGATTATAATATTAAGGATTTGACTAAGAATTGTAGTCCTCTTTGGATGTGTTTCAAATTTATAAGCTTATTGCGTTTGATTTGTTGTAATTTTTAGCCCTCAATAAGTAGTTGCAATTATAAAATCTTACTCGATAGTGCTTCTCGAAACCTATTAAACTAATTATATCCTTATTTTGCAACAGAGTTCAATGTGCTATAATTTGTACTTTTCTGTAAAGAAAATTTTAGGGGTATTTATCTATCAAGATAAATAAAAAATCTTCTTGTTGGAACCTTTTTTAATAGCTGCTGTGGAGCTGCAAGATTTTAAATTCATATATAGATTTTTTCATTTGAGTTATAATTTTTGGTACCTGAAATACGACACAGGCGCATAGAGAAGGAAAGCTAGGCCACTAGACTTCACCATTTCTTACAATTTCGAAGTTACTCGCATAAATTTACTTTAGTTGTCCAACCAGAATTCAGAAGAGAATAGCATCTGCACTTACTCATTACCTAATTGCAATTAATAAAAAAAAAAGGTTTTGGTTTAGCACTGTATTGGGGCTAAACAATTTATTTGGGGCTGTTGTTTGCTGCTGATCTGTGTCTGGAATTTTAATTTTTGTAGTGGAAAGTTGGTGCAAGCTACAACAAGGTATGCATGTAATAGACTGAGTTTGTGAAGGCTAATTTGCCTTTTTATTTTTATATGCTATATATTCGGCAGGCTATATGTTCTGCCGAGCAGTGACATATGACCCTATATTGCCAATTGCCATAGCAATGCGGCAATTAAGGTCATGATAGTGTTTTTTTTCTATTAAAGGTAACTTAAATCAAATTGAATTCTACCTTGTTATTAATTTGAGCAATCAAATGAGCGGAGATTTGAAAACTTAGAAAAATTTATTGGTTTATTAGAAACCGTTTTGGATTATGTTATGCTGTAGCCTGAAATCAGAGTAACCATCAATCAAAGCTTCCTTGCTTTTCAAACATAATTAACAGAAATTTGTTTAGGTTTAATTTAAAAAGCTGAAAGGATACTTTAGAACCATTCTGAAATATGAATTTTCTAGAAATAATATGATGTTTAAAATTCTTCATTTTCAAAAACTATTTTTAGCTACAGTTTTTGATTAAAATATTATTTATAAAATATTTGTCATAATACAATTTTTCAAACATCGACTTCAAATATAGCTGAGAATGATATGAAACATATATTCTGCAAATAAATCAGTTGAAACAGAGAGTCAAAACACAGATAATATCGCTAGATATTTAATATCAAGAGGTTTCTACGCAGTTTTTCCTATTTTTAAATGTGGTCTGTTTAGATATTTTGATCAGTTTGACTGAAATACATAAAAGTAAGTTTGACATCCATAAACATAAGAAGCTAATTTTTCATACAGAAAAAAATATTGGATTAATGTTAAACAGTGCACGTACTCAGTGCACGTTACGTGCTCAGTGCTCAGTGCAGTGCATTCATACCTTATTGTAACTTGTACTAATGATTTTTAAAAATATGCATTTTCAAAAAGTTAAAAAAAAGTCTTTGATTAAATTATTATTTATAAGATATTGGACATAACACAGTTTTCAAAAATCTACCTCAAATATAGCTGAAAATGATATGAAACATGTATTCTGTAAATACATTAGTCGAACAGAGAGTCGAAACAAAGACAATGTGACTAAATAGATATTTAATATCAAGAAGTTTCTACGCAGTTTTTCCTATTTTTAAATGTGGTCAGTATATATATTTTGATCAGTTTGACTGAAATACATAAAAGTAATTTTGATGTCCATAAACATAAAAAGTTGATTTTTCATACAGAAAAAAAATATTTGATTAATATTAGATACACAGAGGTTAATTTAAGTAAGGATAGATCATAAGATTAGAGAAGGGCACCTTCTTGGTTAAAGGGTTAGAAATTTTCGGAAATTCGAATTCCAAGAAACATGAGAGAGTTTGACTTACTAGTGTACCTTTCTAATATTTTTACCAGCATCTATATATAGTGTTCTAATGTTAATAAAGGCTACCGATAGCTTTATAGTAACGACCTGGTTCGATAAGTTAATACTGGAAGCATAAGTACTCTTGGTACTTGTCAATTATATCGACCACACCCAAGAAGTGAAGCTATGTATCCTAATGAAATATACAAAATTTTGATGAAAGTTTAATGCTTTAATAGCAAAATTACGGCGACTACAACAGAGAACAATGGAAAGCAGGCTGCTAAGAACGTATTATATTAAATACCCAACCTAACCAATTCTATATATTAAGGATTTAACTAAAATATACACACATAGTAGTTTATCTCACTGAGATTAAGTTAATTATCTTCAAATGTAGAGAGAGAAACCGGTTTAAAAAAATCAAATAGAAGAAGCTTTTTAGTGTGGTCGATATAATTGACAAGACTTTCATTTACTTCCATGCAATACATCTTATAAAATATTTTGAGTGGCTAAAAATTTCATTTATAATTGTATTTCATTTATAATTACAAACGTCGAAAGAAAGAATCATAGGCAGAGCAAAAGCGCTTCTTAAGTAAAGAGCAATGTGAGCAAAATGTATTACTGGTTTATTATTTTTTTGACCAAGCCACTTCGTTTAAGAGGAGCCGTCGCAGAAACAGTTGGAAATTTTAACTTGTGGTGCTCTTTTTAAGAGTTAGAAGAGTTTGTTGGGGAACCAGCCCCCCCCCCCCCCTCTACAAGCCGATCATTTCTCCAAACACATCAAATAAAAATTTTGAAATTGCCAATTTTGTTGAGCATAGTTGAAAAGTCAAGTAATAGTATCTTTTGGGCGGACAATCCCTCGACCCAACATAACTCAGGGAAAGGGATATAAGTGAAACTATTGGGTCATTATTAACAGATAGGGTTTCCATGGAAGGGTTGGCCGCATGAACATCAGAGGGGGCTTATTTGAATTGAAATATTTGAAGAATGATATCCGGAAACAAAGTTTTCTTGAGAAAAGTAAGGTCATACTAACGTTAAGATCAGAAGAAATAGAAATCTATAACGACTCAAACTCAAAACAACCAATAATTACTATTAAAGAATAAATGAAACGCAAAACCAAAAGAAATTAAGTCAATCATAGCGAAATAGCATACAACAGGTACCAACATAAATGAACAAATAAATCTTAAAACGAGTAAAGCCAAAGTTGAATATTCAAATCAAACAGTTCGTGGTAACGAACTGTAGTAAGAAGCGACCCGGCTCAATAGTAACCAAAACTCTAAAATAAGGAATTTTGATGCCAATAGTTACATCAAAAGAATTGCATTTTAATGCTAATTTTATATATATAAATTTCATCTTGTTTAATCTTACCCATCAAAAGCTACGAGCCTGAGAAAATTTGCCTTATTTTAGAAAATAGGGGGCAATATCCCCTAAGAGTCATAGAATCTTAACAAAAATCACACCATCAGATTCAGCGGATCAGAGAACCCTACTGTAGAAGTCAAGCTCCTATCTACAAAATGTGGAATTTTGTATGTTTTGAAGACAGATCATGGATGTGTGTTTATTTGTTTTTTTTTTTTTTTTTTCAGGGATGATTGTATCGACCCAGTGGTCCTAGAATGTTGCGAGAGGCAATATATAAGTTTCATCAAGTTTAATCATACCCATCAAAAGTTATGAGTCAGAGAAAATTTGCCTTATTTTAGAAATTAGGGAGAAACATCCCCTAAAAGTCGTAGAATCTTAGCGAAAATCACACCATCGCATTCAACGTATCAGAGAACCCCACAAGCTCCTATCTACAAAAATGTGGATATCCTTATTTCTTGTCAGAAGACCGATCACGGGTGCAAGTTATTATTATTATTTTTCCCCAGGGGTGATTGTATCGAACCAGTTTTCCTAGAATGTTGCAAGAGGGCTCATTCTAATGGAATTTAAAAGTTCTAGTTCCCTTTTTAAGGGAGCAAAAACTTAAAGGGAACCTAGGCCCCCTCCCATGCAATTTTTCCCCAAAGTAACCGGATCAAAATTTTGAGATAGTCATTCTGTTCAACTCAACACTGTTCAACTGTCCCCTCCACAACGCCTCGCTCTTTAAAGTCAAACTTTAGCGTAAAGAGCTGGGCGTTGTAGAGGGGACAACCTCTTTCATATACGAAATAATTTCTGTTCGTTTTAAGTTTTAATGTCGCTCCTTAGTTGCAGTTAAAAATACATGTTTTTTTATTTAATCAAACTTAAAAACGAATAAAAACATTTATCTATTGAAGCTTAAAGGAAACCCAAAACTAATAGAAATTAAAAAAACATTCATAGTAAACCAACATGTTATATGAACTAATATAAAAGAGTAAATAAATCTTAAAACGTGTGAAACTTATTAAACGAGTCATGAAAAATGCAAATAAAATTAAACAGAATATTTGATGTGCAATGCTATTAATTTTCGAAAGATCATTAGTTGAAATTGGTTTTCTTGGAGATGATCTTATTTCAATACTTATTTTTCGGTGATTTTAATCTAATTTGTCTATTTTCTACAAAAGTGGTTGGCATTTAATTCATGGGTGTTTTTGCTGAGATAAACAGTCGATAACTTTCATTATTTTTATATATATGTCTTTTTTATATCTTTTTGTATTTGCCTTTTTTATTCTATCAAACAGTTCGCTATAGAGGAGTGACCCGGCTCAATAGTAACAAAAACTCTAAAAACCAAAAATTTGATACCAATAGATGCATCAAAAGAATTGCATCTTTATGGTGATTAAATAAAAAAAACTAGTTTTTTTAACTGAAAGTAAGGAGCGACATTAAAACTTAAAACGAACAGAAATTACTCCGTATATGAAATGGGTTGTCCCCTCCGCAGTCCCTCGCTCTTTACGCTAAAGTTTGACTCTTTGCCACAATTCTACTTTTTAAAACAATTAAAAACTTTAGCGTAAAGAGCGTGGGACTGCGGAGGGGACAACCCATTTCATATACGGAGTAATTTCTGTTCGTTTTAAGTTTTAATGTCGCTCCTTACTTTCAGTTAAAAAAACTAGTTTTTTTTTATTTAATTTCTGAACGTTTTTGAATTAATGCATGTTTGATTTTGGCTTTCCGCACATAAATTATTGAAATGAAATTAGTATATTAATTTTTTTTTGGCTAAATGGCTTTCTCTTAGTTTTGATCAGACGATTTTGAGAAATAAGGGGTGGGGAAGGAGGCCTAGCTGCCCTCCAATTTTTCGGTTACTTAAAAAGGCTACTAGAACTTTTAATATTCAACGAACGTTTTTATTAGTAAAAAATATACGTAACTTAAGAATTAACTTACGTAACAAACTTTTATATTCTTATATTTTTATTATGTATACGAGGGGGTTTGTACCCTCGTTAATACCTTGCTCTTTACACTAAATCGTAAGTTTTGTCCCAATTCTCTAAGAATGACCCCTGAATCAAATAGGCCGTAGAATAAATAGTTGAAATTACTAAAAATATTTTAGCATAAAGAGCGAGGTATTTATCTCCTCCTAAATACCTCGCTCTTTATGCTAAAGTAATTTTAGAACCCCTCATATGCGTAATAATCTCTGTTTGTTTTAAATTTCAATGCTATTCCTTACTTTCATTTGAAAAAACGTTTTCATGTTTATTTTTTCATTGTTTTTTTTTTATAGTAGTGCTAGAAAATCCTGCGCCCTTTTCATTGAATTTTTCTTCCCCCGTGACATATTCCTCAAAGGAAAGATCCTCTCACAAGGCCCTCTCCCATCAACCCCACCCCCTCAAACCAAAAAAAAAACCATGAAAACGTCTGAACACTTCCCAATAACCATTACTATATGTAAACACTGGTCAAAGTTTGTAACTTGCAGCCCCTCCCTCAGGGATTGTGGGGGAGTAAGTCATTCCCAAAGACATAGTTATTATGGTTTTCGACTATGCTGAACAAAATGGCTATCTTAAAATTTTAATCTGTTGACTTTTGGAAAAAATGAGCCCCTTCCACCTATTAGTTCGTTTGTTTTCCCGTTAGTTTTCACCTGTTTTCGCTTTATAGTTGTGTTATCTCTTAGCAGTTCTTTCGTTAGTTGAGTTATGGTTGTGGTATATATGTTTTATCACTCGTATAGTTGTGTTATTTTCAAATTATACTCCATAATAGAGAGGCTCCGAACACCCAGCATTGTATATTAAGCTCTTAATTTGACGTTTTTTTCTAACGTGACCAGATTCGTCCTGCGCCCTTTTCATTGAATTTTTTCCCCCATGGCATATTTCTCCAAGGAAAGATCCTCCCACATAGCCCCCTCCCTCAACCTTACCCCCAAAACCAAAAAAATACCCCTGAAAACGTCTGTACACTTCCCAATAACCATTATTATATGTAAACACTGGTTGAAGTTTGTAACTTGCAACCCCTCCCCCAGGGACTGTGGGGGAGTAAGTCTTCCCCAAAAACATAGTTATTATGATTTTCGACTATGCTAAACAAAATGGCTATCTCAAAATTTTGATCCGTTGACCTTGGGAAAAAAATGGGCGTGGGAGGGGCCTAGATGCCCTCCAATTTTTTTGGTCACTTAAAAAGGGCACTAGAACTTTTCATTTCCGTTAGAATGAGCCCTCTTGCGACATTCTAGGACAACTTGGTCGATACGATGACCCCTGGGAAAAAAAAAAAAACAAAAAAAAAAAACAAACAAATAAACACGCACCCGTGATTTGTCTTCTGGCAAAAAATGCAAAATTCCACATTTTTGTAGATAGGAGCTTGAAACTTCTACAATGGGGTTCTCTGATACGCTGAATCTGATGGTGTCATTTTCGTTAAGATCCTACGACTTTTAGGGGGTGTTTCCCCCTATTTTCCTAAATAAGGCAAATTTTCTCAGGCTCGTAACTTTTAATGGATAAGACTAAACTTGATGAAACTTATATATTTAAAATCAGCATTAAAATGCGATTCTTTTGATGTAGCTATTGATATCAAAATTCAATTTTTTAGAGTTTTGGTTACTATTGAGCCGGATCGCTCCTTACTACAGTTCGTTACCACGAACTGTTTGATTTTAAATATATAAGTCTTATCAAGTTCAGTCCAAACCAACAAAAGTTACGAGCGTGAGAAAATTTACCTTAGTTTCGAAAAACACCCACTAAAAGTAATAGAATCCTATCTGCCCAAATTTGAAATTTTGTGTTTTTTGCCAGAAGAAAGATCACAGATGCTCATTTATTTGTTGTCTTTTTTTATTTTCAGGGTTGATCGTATCGACCCAGTGGTCCTACAATTCTGCAAGAGGCTTCAATCAAACGGAAATCAAAAGCTCTAGTGCCCTATTTAAGTGACAGAACTTTGGAGGACAACTAGGCCCCCTCCCATCCTCATTTTTCACATCTTAATCCCCCAGAGTCCCTGGGGAAGGGCTGCAAGTTATGAACTACGCCCATTGTTTACATATAGTACTGGTTATTGACAAATATACAGATATTTTCATGGGGATTTTTCCTGGTGGGGGGGGTCTCGAAATTGGGCTACTTGAGAGGATCTTTCCATGGAATAATTTATCAAGGGGGAAGATAATTTTTATGAAAGGGGCGCTGGATACCCCGGTATTATTTAAAAACTATCAGAAATTAAATTTAGAAAAAAACAATTTTTTCAACTGAAAATAAGGAGTACAATCAAAATTAAATACGAACAGAAATTATTAGGTATATGAGGGGGTTCGTCCCCTTTTCAATAACCCGCAGTTTACGCTAAAGTATTTTTAATAATTTCAAATTTGAACTTTAGCGTAAAGAGCGAGGTATTAACAGGGGTTAACCCCCTGATATGACGTATATGAGGAAGTTTTCCTCGTCGTCAAGATCCCGCTCTTTACACTAAAGTTCGAATTTTATAAAATGATTGCCGATATAAGTAATAATTTGTTTCTGTTATTTTACGGTCAATCTTAGCATTTACTTTTACCTCAAGCAGCTTCATAACTATGATTTTTATGTGATAAAAAACCACAGATATTGTATGTCTTCGGCTAGTAGTGGTTATTAAATAAAAGAAAAACAAGTTTTTCCAACTGAGGGTACGGAATAACATTAAAACTTAAAACGAATATAAATCATTGCGTTTATCGTTTAAAGGTCTGTTATTTCATCCATTTCAGTCATTTGAGAATTGCTCAACTTGCGACTCTCATTTTCATAAAAATAGTTTCGACCTCTGACCGTTTTGTTGCTAAGCCTTAGAGAATTAGTTCCACTAATATCCCTAATTTAAGCTACATCGGAGAATTTTTTCATGGAGAAATTTCTCGTGAGGGAATGGCATTTTCCATGGAGGGATAGCTGAATTTTGCAACCTTACTTAAAAACGATTAGCAATTAAATAATAATCAAGGTTTTTCAACTGAAAGTAAGAAGCAACTTTAAACTTTGAAAAGAACAGAAAATATTACGTATATAAGATAGGTTGGCTCTCCTCAGTAGCTCGATCCTACGCTAAAGTTTATTTTTTAATTTAAAAAAGAGGTTATTATTCTAATTAAATTGACTTTTTTGATTCAGGAGTCATAATTAAACAACTGAACCATAAATCAAACTTAGGCTTTTATAAGGTTATTAATAATTAAAAAAATAAAATTAATATGTAAATTTTGCTTTAATTATTTATGTATGGTGAGCCAAATTCAAAAACTTCACTAATTGAAAAATGTTCAGAAATTGAATTGTAAAAAACAAGTTTATTTTTAACTGAAAGTAAGAAACGACATTAAAACTTAATACGAATGGAAATTATTCCATATATGAAAGGGGCTTTCCCCTGCTTAACACCCCACTCTTTACGCTATAGTTTTTTATTGTTTATAAAGTAGATTTGTGAAAAAGAGTTAACTTTACAACAGAGAGCGGGGTGTTGAGGAGGACCCAGCCCTTTTCATATACGGAATAATTTCTGTTTGTTTTAAGTTTTGCTGTTGCTCCTTACTTTCAGTTAAAAAAAAACTTCTTTTTTTATTCTATATTGCAATGGTATGGCGTTATTTTGAGTGTGTCTGTGTCTTTCTGGCACTTCCGATATATCTACAAATTCAAATTAAATACTAAAGCTCATGGGCGCTAGCAACGGATTGAGCCTCAGAAATGATAAAGAAACAATTCCTCAGATAAAGCAAGCAAGGGCACACATGAATTTAGATTCAATAGCATAGGCTAGGTTTTACTAAGGAACTGAACAATCCCTCAGGGAAAGGGAAGATGTTCTAATCGAAAATAGACTATTAAGACTAAGGAAAATAATGAATCAGCTAAAAATGGCAATTTTTCCCAGGAGCATGTTTTTTCACTAACATATTTTTTTTAATTTTAGCTACTAAAAACATTTTTGAGCCTTTTAACCTTTTAAGGGCTGAAAATTTTCCACAAAATCGGTTTTGAATTACGAATCAGCATAAAAATATCATCAAGTGATATATCCACGTTCATCCTAGCCAAAATATGTTGTGATCTGCCTATTTACCAAGTTGGATTAGCCTATTCGTTTTTATGGTTAGAATGTCTTCAAAAATTCAGCATTTATATTGAATCACTAATTTTTGCTGCTGGGATATAACTGGAATATAACACAAGCAGATTATTGCTGATATCGGCAATCAATTTACAAAATTTGAACTTTAGGGTAAAGAGCGAGGTATTGACGAGGGAGCAAACTTCCTCATATACGAAATATAAGGGGCTCATCCCCTTTGCTCTTTATGCTAAAGTTCAAATTTTGTTGCACTTCTTTAAGAATGACTCCTGAATCACGAAGACCGTTTAATTACAATAAATAGCTGTTTGAAGGGACAAAACCCCTCATATACGTAATAATTGCTATTTGTATTAAGTTTTAATGTTACTCCTTACTCGCAGTTGAAAAAATTTGTTTTTTCTAAATTTAATTTCCAATCGTTTTTTAAATAATTACATAAAAAAACTAGTTTTTTTTAACTGAAAGTAAGGAGCGACATTAAAACTTAAAACGAACAGAAATTACTCCGTATATGAAATGGGTTGTCCCCTCCGCAGTCCCTCGCTCTTTATGCTAAAGTTTGACTCTTTGCCACAATTTTGCTTTTTAAAACAATTAAAAGCTTTAGCGTAATTAGCGAGGGATTGCGGAGGGGACAACCCATTTCATATAAGGAGTAATTTCTGTTCGTTTTAAGTTTTAATGTCGCTCCTTACTTTCAGTTAAAAAAAACTAGTTTTTTTATGTAATATATATATATATATATATATATATATATATATATATATATATATATATATATATATATATATATATATATATATATATATATATATATATATATATATATATATATATATATATATCTTCTTTGTTCATATTTATTTGCTTATTTTCCCCCTTCCCCTTTTTTTAATGTTAATTTTAATTCTTTTTCTGACTTGTATTTGATTAAGTTTAGTTTGACCAGTTTTTAACTTTTTAGTTTTTTAATTGACTTATTACAGTTTAATTATCGACTCATAAATGAATATTCATTATGATTTTTCTTTTTCGTTGTTTTTTTTTTTTTTTTGCCGTTTTGCCAGTTTTAGTGCAACCATGTGATTTGTCGGCTCCAAAATCCGAATTCGACTCTTTGTGGGCTTGTGATAGAATTTTGTTTTAAATAAATATCTTATCTATATCCTATAAGCTGTAGTAATTTGTTCCATACGGAAAAACTTATTAACTAACGCAAAACTGAACTTTCCTGTCTGACTCCGTGGTTGGATTGGGTCAATTCAATATGTAGTGCTTTAAGGAATTTTTTGGTTTTCTAATCCCAGAATTGTTCTGTAACCAGTTATGGATGGTTTCATAGTGTTATTCCAGCCATTGAGCATTGGCACTAACTTGCTCTATGGCCTGATCCAAAGTTCTCTCTATTCTCAGCTGTGGTACCTTCTCTTTTTTCAACCGAATAATTAAAAATTACCCCATTTTCTGAAATTCCCATTTTCTATTTTAGAGGTCTTAATAGTATGCTTTCAGCTTCCCTCTTCTTCTTTTGTTTGGATTGTTGAAGAGATACTTTGGTAAAATCTCACGACTCAATTTAAATTCAAGGCCTGCTGTGGGTGTAAGAAGCTGAGATTGAACTCTAAGTCCCGTATTATCAAGCAGTGATTTAACCTTTTATTAATTTAATCTTGGTTATGGGTTAAAAGTGAACTGTTTTTTCTAAAAAGTGTAACGTAGATAAATGAGCAAAAGCACATATAGGAATGTTGCAGCTTAAAATTATAGGGGTAACGTCATTGTCCTTACAATTTGTTGTATTTTATGTATATTTACATTCTTTGTATTCTTTTCAAACCCTCCCCCTCCCCAAAAAAATCCCAATTAACTTGATTAATGCTTTTTCAGACGCAATCGCTGGATCTTAATCTGATATTTTTAACCAAATTAAAAAATCTGGTAAATTCCCAAGCTGCTGTAAACTAGGTTTTATAACACCCATCCCAAAGAAATCTTCCAATCTGACTGTAACCAACAACCGTCCTATTACACTAACTCCAGTTTTTTCTAAGCTTAACGAAGAGTTCCTTTGTGACTGGCTTAAAACTACAATTATACCACGCATTGACATCCGACAGTTTGGTAATTTAAGAAAAACCTCCACCACCCATTACCTTTTACGCTTCATTCACATCATCCAAAGTGAACTAGAAAAACCAAATGTTTGGCTAAACCTGGTTTTAGTCGATTTCCAAGAAGCGTTTGACTTAGTTGACCACAATATACTAACTCGTTTACTACAGGATAACTTTGAAATTGACCCACTATTAGTAAATATTGTTATATCGTTCCTTTCAAACAGATCAAAAGTTGTAAAATACAATAAAACTTACTCTAACCCCCTCCCTAGGTACTGTGGAATTCCTCAAGGAACCATATTTGGACCACTCTTATTTCTTGTCATGATTAACGAAATTGGCGAGGAATTCCCCCCAAGATGGAAATATATGGATGACTTGTCGATCCTTGAAGTATGTCATAGGAATATTAAACGTGACCCCGTTGAAATCCTAACCCAATGTTCGGATGAATCTAAGAATCTAAATATGACAGTAAATCCTAATAAATCATAGATAATGACGATCAACTTCTTGAAATCTACTCCTGTTTTTTCCGACCCGATCCCTTGCGAAATGCTATTGAAACATGTTAAGCTTCTTGGTATCACAATTTCTAATGATCTTAAGTGGGACATACATGTTTCCAACATTGTTAAACAAGCAAATGTTTCACTATCCATGTTTAAGCTCCTAAACAAATTTAATTGTCCTAAGATACATTCCCTCCGTGTTTACTTATCCTTTATCAGGCCATTATTGGAATATGCATGTCCGGTCTGGCATTCGCAACTTTCAAATGAACTTAGTGACAAAATCGAGTCGGTCCAAAAGCGTTCACTCAGGATCATTTACAAAGAAGGCAACATTCCATACTCCTTCCTCCTTAAAGCTGCACGCATTGCCACCTTAAAAGAAAGGAGGGAACAAATTTGCCTGCTTTTCGCTAAATCAGTCATTTCCAATCCCCGTACTGAGGACTGTAACGACTTACGCGCGCGTAACGACTTACGCGCGCGGGGGGGCTTGGGGGGGGGGAGCGAAGCGCCCTACCAACTAGGTGTTGGGGTGGCACGAAGCGCCACCCCAACAGTTAGTATACCATAAATATGACGTCAATCACGAGAATATTTCTTTTTCCAAAATTAAGGATCCTAACGAATTTTCTTAAACTCTTGACCTACATAGATTGCTTTTTCAGGTCAGAAGACCCTAGGATACGAATTCTCTCGAAAAATATGGAGGTGTTTTCGATAAAAAGAAATACACTCATGTGCAATGTAGTTGTTAAAGGGAAAGTATTTGTGATAAAAGCAGTCACGAAGGGATTCTTCAGTTTGAAATAGTTACGGTCTATGTATCTCTTGCAACAATGAATACGATACAAGAATAGACCTTCAATATAGGTCTTCTATCAGCTCAAAGCGTAAAAACAATGATACATATGAATATTAAAACGAAACTTGTCGTTTTATATTTCAGTATTTTTTGACAATATAAAGTACATCAGAAACACTCAAGACTTTCTGTTTATTTAAGCTCATTCTACATTGAATTTGAGTTTATTAGAGATCTGGTTACAGGTTTAGAAGTCTGATTTCTGAGACATTATTTTTTTTATTCACATTATTAGCACTCTGCTTTAATCAAATACTTCTCCAGAAATTTCTCGATTGGTTCTCGGAAACCGCACCCGTGATTTGTCTTCTGGCAAAAAATACAAAATTCCACATTTTTGTAGATAGGAGCTTGAAACTTCTACAGGTGGGTTCTCTGATACGCTGAATCTGATGATGTCATTTTCGTTTAGATCCTACGACTTTTAGGGGGTTTTCCCCCCTATTTTCCTAAATAAGGCAAATTTTATCAGGCTTGTAACTTTTGATGGATAAGACTAAACTTGATGAAACTTATATATTTAAAATCAGCATTAAAATGCGATTCTTTTGATGTAGCTATTGATATCAAAATTCATATTTTTAGAGTTTTGGTTACTATTGAGCCGGTTCGCTCCTTACTACAGTTCGTTACCACGAACTGTTTGACTATAGCGAACAGGCGAAGACGACCAGAGTGAATTAACTAATTATAGATGAAAAAATCAATCAGGGCTTCCATTCTCAAATCTTAAAATTCAGAGTAAAATCTTAAGAATTTGGGGGTTTTTCGGGGACAAGTCACTAGATTCGTGGAATTTTCAGGGAAAAACAAAATGGAATTTTGTTGCGAAAATTTGGGAGGCCAGAACAGGTTTTAGCTTTGTTTTCAGTTTAAAATAGGGCTTGGATCCCCATAGTAAATCATAGTTGACTTTCACAGAGCAAATTTTAGAGCCAGCACGCGATTGGAACCCATAGGTGACAATGCTTATTGCTAATATTGCGTTAAATACTTCAAAATTATTTTTAAATTAAAAAAACAGGCTAAATTACACTCTGAAACTCCATGAAAGTAAGGAGTGGCATTAAAATTAAAACGAATATAAACGATAACATAGTAAGGTGGACTGCCACCTCTAAACACCAGACTATTCACTATGAAGTTTTTTAGTAATTTAGCTTCTCATTGTTCTTTTTAAACAACAAACGTATTTCGAAAGTAGTCAAACAGTTCGTGGTAACGAACTGTAGTAAGGAGTGACCCGGCTCAATAGTAACCAAAACTCTAAAAAATTGAATTTTGATATCAATAGCTACATCAAAAGAATCGCATTTTAATGCTGGTTTCAAATATATAAGTTTCATCAAGTTTAGTCGTACCCATAAAAAGTTACGAGCCTGAAAAAATTTGCCTTATTTAGGAAAATAGGGGGAAACACCCACTAAAAGTCGTAGGATCTTAACGAAAATGACACCATCAGATTCAGCGTATCAGAGAACCCTACTGTAGAAGTTTCAAGCTCCTATCTACAAAAATGTGTAATTTTGTATTTTTTGCCAGAAGACAAATCACGGGTGCGTGTTTATTTGTTTTTTTGTTTTTTTTTTGTTTTTTTTTTCCCAGGGGTCATCATATCGACCAATTGGTCCTAGAATGTCGCAAGAGGGCTCATTCTAACGGAAATGAAAAGTTCTAATGCCCTTTTTAAGAGACCAAAAAAATTGTAGGGCATCTAGGCCACCTCCCACGCTCATTTTTTTCTCAAAGTCAACGGATTAAAATTTTGAGATAGCCATTTTGTTCAGCATAGTCGAAAACCATGCTAACTATGTCTTTGGGGATGTCTTACTCCCCCACAATTCCCTGGGGGGGGGGCTGCAAGTTACAAATTTGACCAGTGTTTACATATAGTAATGGTTATTGGGAAGTGTACAGACGTTTTCAGGGGGATTTTATTTTGTTTGGGAGTGGAGCTGAGGAGAGGGGGCTATGTTGGAGGATCTTTCCTTGGAGGAATCTGTCATGGGGGATGAAAAATTCAATGAAAAGGGCACAGGATTCTCTAGCATTACTATAAGAAAATATTGAAAAATAAATATGAAAACTTTTTTTCAAATGAAAGGAAGAAGTAGCATTGAAACTTAAAACGAAGAGAGATTATTACGCATATGAGGTGTTCTAAAAATACTTTAGCATAAAGAGCAAGGTATTTAGGAGAAGATAAATACCTTGCTCTTTATGCTAAAGTATTTTTAGTAATTTCAACTATTTATTCTACGGCCTTTCTGATTCAGGGGTCATTCCTAAAGAATTGGAAGAAAAGTTAAGAATTAGTGTAAAGAGCGAGGTATTAACGAGGGTACAAACCCCCTCGTATACATAATAAAAATATAAGGTTATGAAAGTTTGTTACGTAAGTTAATTCTTAAGTTACGTATATTTTTTACTAATAAAAACGTTCGTTAAAAATTAAAAGTTCTAGTAGCCTTTTTAAGTTTAAGCCTTTTTAAGAAAACAACGAAAAATAAACATGAAAACGTTTTTTCAAATGAAAGGAAGAAGTAGCATTGAAACTTAAAACGAGCAGAGATTATTACGCATATGAGGGGTTCTAAAAATACTTTATCATAAAGAACGAGCTATTTAGGAGGAGATAAATTCCTTGCTCTTTATGCTAAAGTATTTTTAGTAATTTCAACTATTTATTCTACGGCCTTTCTGATTCAGGGGTCATTCTTAAAGAATTGGGACAAAACTTACGATTTAGTGTAAAGAAGGGGGTATTAACGAGGGTACAAACCCCCTCATATACATAATAAAAATTAAAGAATATAAAAGTTTGTTACGTAAGTTAATTCTAAAGTTAGGTATATTTTTTGCTAATAAAAAAATTCGTTAAAATTAAAATTAATAGTTGCCTTTTTATGTAACCGAAAAATTGCATGGCAACTAGGCCTCCTTCCCCGTCCCATATTTCTCAAAATCGTATGATCAAAACTAAGAGAAAGCCATTTAGCCAAAAAAGAAATTAATATGCAAATTTCATTTGAATAGTTTACGTGTGGAGAGTCAAAATCAAACATGCATTAATTCAAAAACGTTCAGAAATTACATAAAAAAACTAGTTTTTTAACTGAAAGTAAGGAGCGATATTAAAACTTAAAACGAACAGAAATTACTCCGTATATGAAATGGATTTTCCCCTCCGCAATCCCTCGCTCTTTACGCTAAAGTTTGACTCTTTGCCACAATTCTGCTTTTTAAATCAATTAAAAGCTTTAGCGTAAAGAGCGAGGGATTGCGGAGGGGACAATCCATTTCATATACGGAGTAATTTCTGTTCGTTTTAAGTTTTAATGTCGCTCCTTACTTTCAGTTAAAAAAACTAGTTTTTTTTTATGTAATTCTTATAGAATCGGGACTAAATTCAAGCAGAAGCGCAAAAAAGGAGTGTTGAAGCGGCGAGGGGGGGGGAGGCAACCCCAGTAATATATTAATATATTTTTTTTCATTTTAATGTTGCTCCTTAAGCGTACTTTCAGATGAAAAAAAAAGAATTTATTATTTTATTTCAAATGTTTTGTTTAATGCCAGGAAATCCGGCTCCATCTTCACGGGAAATCCCTCCTATCCCCGGAAATATCTTCTAGACATTTCAGTCCCGTCAAAAATTTATCCCTGACAATTACCCTTAACAACTCCACGCGTAAGATTGGGTCAACAATGAGAAAGTTAAACACATAAAAAATTGTTTAGGAATTCTGGCAAATCACCCAAGTGTACAATTTCCCTCAAAATTTTATCCCTGGAAAACTCCTTCCCCATGGAACGTTCTCCCTGCGGAAAATACGTGCATTATTCTTCGGAATGGCCAAATATATCTTGTGGGTTTTCAACATAGCATGGTTCGTCAAATCATTATTTCCCTTACGGTAGCTCAGTTCAGTATTCACACTTGGTTTAATTATGAGCCAGTCTTTAAATATGTCTTCAGTTTCCCGGGATTGTAAGTACTTCTGAAAATATTTGTCACTTTCACCAAAATTTTTCTTTTTCGAACTGCTAGACACGAGAGAGCCGTTTGCAAACAAGCAGTCGCTATCACGTACAAAGAAATTTATAGTTCATCATAACTGCCCTTCATGGAAATAATTTAAGGCTGAGATTTGTATCTTTTTATATAAGGCTAAAGCTTAGCCTTTGTTTGAAACTGAAAGATCAGACAGTTCACGGTAACGAACTGTAGTAAGGAACGATCAGGCTCAATAGTAACCAAAACTCTAAAAAACAGAATTTTGATACCAGTAGACTATATACAACATAAGAATTGGATTTTTATTTTGATTTTAAATATGTAAGTTTCATCAAAAGTTCCCATCAAAAGTTAAGAGCCTGAAAAAATGTGTCATATTTTCGAAAAAAGAGGGAAACCCCCCTAAAGTCACACAATCTTAGTGAAAATCACACCATCAAATTCAGCGTATCAGAGAACCATACTGTAGAGGTTTCAAGCTCCTATCTCCAACTATTTAAATAATAAAAAATAAATTACTGCAAGTAAGGAGCGACATTAAAACATAAAATGAACAGAAATTATTCCGTATATGAAAGGGGTTGTCTCCTCCTCAACGCCTCACTCTCTACGCTAAAGTTTGACTTTGCGTCACAAGTCTGCTTTTTAAAGAAATAAAGAACTTTAGCGTAAAGAGCGATGCGTTGAGGAGGAGACAACCCCTTGCATATACGGAATAATTTCTGTTCGTTTTAATTTTTAATTTCGCTCCTTACTTGCAATTAAAAAATATATTTTTTGATTTAATTTCCGAACGCTTTTTAATTAATGCATGTTTTGATTTTGACTGACCACACATGAATAATTAAAACGAAATTTGCACCTTAATTTTTTTTTGGCTAAATGACTTTCATATATTTTAGTTCGGACGATTTTGATAAAAAAAAAAGGGTCGTTGGAGCCTAGTTGCCCTCCAATTTTTGGTAACTTAAAAAGGTAACTAACTTTTTAGTTTTTTTACGAACGTTTTTATTAGTAATAAATGTACATAAATTACAAATTAATTTACGTAACAAATTTGTATATTTGTGTGTTTTTATTACATATATGAGCGGGCTTGCCCCCCGTCTGTACCTTGCTCTTTACACTAAAGCTTTTGTCCCAATAAAAATTTTGTCCCAATTCTTTAAGAATGACAAAGGCCTTAGAATAAATAGTTGAAATTACGAAAAGTACTTCAGCGTAAAGAGCTAGGTATTTAGGAGGGGATGGAGCCCTTATATTCGTAACAATTTCTAATCTTTTTAAGTTTTAATGCTGCTCCTTACTTTCAGTTGAAAAACTTTTTCATATTTATTTTTTATTGTTTTTGTTTAAATAATACTAGAAAAACCTGAGCCCCCTTCATGGAATTTCTCTACCACCTTGACACATTCCTCCGAGTAAAGATCCTTCCACATAGCTTCCTCCCCTAAACCCCCCCCCCCCAACAACAAAAAATCCCCCTAAAAACGTCTGTACACTTCCCAATAACTATTACTATATGTAAACACTGGTCAAAGTTTGTAACTTGTAGCCCCTCCCTGGGAACTCTGGCGGAGTAAGTCGTCACCAAAGACATCTTATTATGTTTTTCGACCATGCTTAACAAAATGGCTAACTCAAAATTTTGATCCATTGACTTTTGGGGAAAAATGAGCGTGGCAGGGGGCCTAGCTGACCTCCGATTTTTTTGGTCACTCAGAAAGGGCACTAAAACTTTTCATTTCCATTAGAATGAGCCCTCTCACGACATTCTAGGACCACTGTCACCCCTACCGTCGATGCGATCACCCATGGGAAAAAGAAGAAAAAACAAACAAACAAATAAACACGCACCCTTGATCGAACTTTTGGCAAAAGATATGAAGTTCCACATTTTTGTAGATAGGAGCTTGAAATCTCTACAGTGGGGTTTTCTGTTACGCCGAATGCGATGGTGTGATTTTCTTCAAGATTCTATGACTTTTAGGGGTCTCTCCTAAAAGTCATCTATTTTCCAAAATAAGGCAAATTTTCTCAGGCTCGTATCTTTTCATGGGTAAGGCTAAATTTGATTCTTTTAATGTATCTATTAGCATTGAAATTCAGTTTTTTAGACTTTCGTTTACTATTGAGCCATCGCTCCTTACTACAGATCACTACAACGAACTGTTTGAAAATATAGAATTTTGTATTTTTGACAGAGGAAAGATTACGGATGCATGTTTATTTTAATTTTTTCCCAGGGATGATCGTATCGACCCAGTGGTCCTAGAATATCGTAAGAGGGCTAATTCTAACTGAAATTAAGAGTTTTAGTGCCTTTTTAAGTGAACAAAAAATTGGAGGGTAACTAGGCCCCATCACACACTCATTTTTACCATTTTGCCATTATGTTCAGCATAGTCAAAATATCTAATAACTATCTCTTTGAGGACCACTTAATCCCCGGGAGTCCCCAGCAGAAAGGCTGCAAGTTATGAGCTTTGTCAATGTTTACATATCGTGTTGGTTATTGGGAAGCACACTTGCGTTTTCAGGGGAGATTTTTCGGGTGGTGGTGGGGGAGACCGGGAATAGGGAGTTACGTGAGAGGATCTTTCCACAGAGGAATTTACCATGGGTGAAGTAAATTTCCATGAAGAGCGCGCTGGATTTTCCAGTATTATTTAAAAAAAGGAGAAATTAAACAAATAAGTTTTTTAACTGAAAGTAAAGAGCAACATTCAATCTTAAAACAAACAAAATTACTACACATATTAGGGTGTTTTTCTCCTCCTCAATACCTTGATCTTTACGCTAAAGGATTATTATTATTTTCAAAAGAGCTATTTATTTTAATTAAACGATGTTTGTTATCCAGGGGCCATTCCTCTGGAATTGGAACAAAATTCAAACTTTAGTGTAAAGAGCGAGGTATTTACGTGGGGCTGATCCCCCTCATATACGCAATAAAAATATATCAGCATAGAAGTTCGCTACGTAAGTTAATTTGTATGTTACATATATTTATTACTAATAAAAAGGTTCGTTAATAAAATTAAAAGGTCTAGTGGTCTTTTCAAGAAACAAAAAATTCGGAAGGCCACTATGCCCCCTTCCCCATCCCTTTTTTTTCAAAATTGTTATTTTGAAATTAGATAAAATTTAGACAAAAAGTTAAATTAATATGTAAATTTTGTTTTAATCATTCATCTACGGCTAGCCAAAATCAAACCCTTTATTAATTAAAAAGCGATCAGAAATTAAAAAAAAAACTTTTTTTTAACTTTAAGTAAGGAGCGACATTAGAACTTAAAACGAACAGAAATTATTTCGTATATGAATGGGACTATCCTTCCTCAATGCCCCGTTCTTACGCTAAATTTTGACTTTCTCAAAACTCTACTTTTTTAAACAATAAGAAAAAACTTTAGCGTAGAGAGCGGGGCGTTGAGGAGGGGACAGCCCCTTTCATATACAGAATCATTTCTTTCGTTTTAAGTTTTAAGGACACTCCTTACTTTCGGTTAAAAAAAAAACTTGTTGTTTAATTTAATTACTACAGGAAACAAAATCATCCGCAAAAAATTTTCCATTACAGTGAACATAACCAGTGACTTTCAGCTAGAAATTAAAACAGAAAACAAACACTTAACTGAGAAAATATTATAGCTCTTTTATAGTGAAGACATGACAACTGTCAATGCCAGTAGCAATTTTTATCAAATCATTATTCTCAGTAATTCATTAAAAATATTCAAAAACAAAAATTTTGTTTTTGGATTCTAGATAGGTAAGTTAAATAGCGTAGACAAAATTCAACCTATAGGCAAGGTGTAAAATTAAAGTTTAAACCAAACAGGTGATAAATTAGAGAAGTAAATTTAAACTTAGGCTAAATTAAAAATGAAATTTTGACGACAATTGACACATTATTGGTTTTTCCTGTTCATTCTAATTACCCCTCCCCCTCCCTTGAAAATCCCCCACGAAAAAAAAAACGGAAAAAAAAATCCGAAATTTTTTTTCAAGTATCAAACAGTTCGTGGTAACGAACTGTAGTAAGGAGCGATCCGGCTCAATAGTAACCAAAACTCTAAAAAATTGAATTTTGATATCAATAGCTACATCAAAAGAATCGCATTTTAATGCTGATTTTAAAAGTTTTATCAAGTTTAGTCTTACCCATCAAAAGTTACGAGCCTGAGAAAATTTGCCTTATTTAGGAAAATTGGGGGAAACACCCCCTAAAAGTCGTAGGATCTTAACGAAAATGACACCATCAGATTCAGCGTCTCAGAGAACCCTACTGTAGAAGTTTCAAGCTCCTATCTACAAAAATGTGGAATTTCGTATTTTTTGCCAGAAGACAAATCACGGGTGCGTGTTTATTTGTATTTTTTTTTTTTTTTTCCAGGGGTCATTGTATCGACCAAGTGGTCCTAGAATGTCGCAAGAGGGCTCATTCTAACGGAAATGAAAAGTTCTAGTGCCCTTTTTAAGTGACCAAAAAAACTGGAGGGCATCTAGGCCCCCTCCCACGCTCATTTTTTTCCTAAGGTCAACGGATCAAAATTTTTAGATAGCCATTTTGTTCAACATAGTCAAAAACCATAAAAACTATGTCTTTGGGATGACTTACTCCCCCACTGTCCCTGGGGGAGGGGTTACAAGTTACAAAATTTGACCAGTGCTTACATATAGTAATGGTTATTGGGAAGTGTGTAGGCGTTTTCAGTAGGATTTTTTGGTCGGGGGAGGGGTTGAGAATAAGGGGATAGGCTGGGGGAGCTTTCCAAGGAGGAATTTGTCATGGTAGAAGAAAATTTCCATGAAGGGAGCGCAGGATTTACTAGCATTATTAAAAAAAACAATGAAAAAAGAAATATGAAAAAGTGTTTTCAGCTGGAAGTAAAGAGCAGCATTAAAACTTAAAACGAACGGAAATTATTACCCATATGGGGAGCTCACCTCCTCCTAATACCCCGATCTTTACGCTAAAGTATTTTTAGTAATTTCAACTATTTATTTTACGGCTTTGGTGATTCAGGAGTCATTCTTAATGAATTGGGACAAAATCTAAGCTTTAGTGTAAAGAGCGAGGTACTGACGAGGGGGCGAACCCCCTCATATATTTAATAAAAACATGAGAATACAAAACTTCTTTACGTAAGCTAATTTATAAGTTACGTATATCTTTTACTAAAAAAAAGATTCGTAAAAAATTAAAAGTTCTAGTTGCCTTTATCTTAATTAACCAAAAAATCGGAGGGCAACTAGGCTTCCTCCCCCGCTCTTTTTTCTCAAAATCATTCAATCAAAATTATGAGAAAGTCATTTAGCAAAAAAAAAAAATAATAAATATGCAAATTTCGTTTTAATTATTCCTCTGCGGAGAGCCAAAATCAAAACATGCATTGATGGAAAAACGTTCTGAAATTAAATTAAAAAAAAACAAGTTTTTTTTTAACTGAAAGTAAGGAGCAAAATTAAAACTTAAAACGAACAGAAATTACTTCGTATATGAAAGGGGCTGCTTCCTCACCAACATCCCGCTCTTTACGCTAAAGTTTGACTCTTTCTCTCAACTCTTCTTTTTAAAACAGTAAAAAACTTTTAGGGTTTCGGTAAGCCCCCATGAATAAAATAGAATCCACCATGTTGTCATAAATCATAAAGATAAAGGGGTGGTTGCAGATGAACCCTTCACGCTCAAGGGGGTGGGAGGAATAAAAAGCAAAGAGTGCAGTTGCTGCTGCTGCTTCAGATCCTTCTTCGCTGAGCTCTACAACTGCTTTATGTTTCAGCTCTTTAAAATATAGACCTGGGCTTGAAGAGAAATCCGTCATGTTAGCCAGGATAGGATCGAAAATGCTTTCAAGTCCCATATTTTTCAGCATCTTACTCAATTCCATTGAGGCTTCAATTTTGAATTTTGGTATTCCTACTTCAATGTCGACTTTCCACATGCTTCTCAATGCCTCTTTCAAAATGCTGCCATTTAGTTTTGACAAAACTTCATCAAGAGCGTTTTCCACAAATGGCGGAAGAAGAATAAACATGCTTATGTCCTCACCAACATATGGAAGTTCAAGGATATAAGACATCAGCTCCTCACTAACCCCGTGTCTGAATTGTCCTTTTTGATACATCATTTGAACAAAGGTTTGCTCACTGGGTGAAATGTGGAAAATTGTAGACTTTGTTCTCTCAGGCTTGAACTGAGATTGCCAATCTCCTTTGAAGTAGGCTGCGTTAGCCAAAACCATTCGAGTTTCAGAAGTAATCGAATCTTCCTCCAAGAAATTCTCTATTTTTCCCTTGGTCTTATCATTCACCCATCCATTAATCATGTTAAGTGACTCAGATCTCTTTTTTAAGAAATCCATTTCTTCAACTTCTTCTGAAAGAACTTTAGTGATACAATTTGACAATGGCTCGGTAGAATCGAAGAACACCTTATTAGCCAGCTCAAGGTCATAGCTTTTTGAGGTCAGGTTAGCTGCACTGGAGAGACGATGTAGCATCTGTGTAGCTTTGTAAGATCGAATTGCAGTGGCCTTGTCCGTCTCTCCTAGTCTTAGGACTTCTCCTAAATTCTTCTGAGTTTCTCCGGCAGATCCAAAATAAGCTAGGAGCAGGGCCGAGTGGACGCTAAATGGCGAGAAGAATACATTTTGCGGTTTTTTGCTTTTGATGCCACCGTTGTCCGCATAGACTTTCTTGAAAAGGTCGATGCTGAAATCAACTTCTCCAGCATAAAATTCAGCAGCAGATGTTACCTCTCTCGTGTTGATTATTTGCTTCGCTCCAAAACATTCAGGCTCAGGGGGTTCTGTTTCATTTGTAGATATGGCCACCACCCATGCCGCCACCAATAATGTCGCAAACGCTAACAATATTCGCAAGGTTCCCTTTCGCTTGTATGAATAAAACTTTTGTGATTTTGAAGTGAACTTAAAAAAATTTTCAACTTTTTCCATATCTTAAAAAGACACTGCTTATACTTATAAGAAAAGAAATTCGGTAATGATGTTTTTTTTTACAATGATTTCTACTAAGCTTCAAACTTTCGATTTTCTTTCTTGAAGTTTTTGAACAG